>NC_061114.1:122331820-122437339 GCF_002878395.1 Capsicum annuum | reverse complement strand
CATACTATATAGAGCTAAAAGGGAGCCATAGCAATACTAGAGTTATAACTATTACTATAACCAACTCATAATAGGAAAATGATGCACCCAACTACCTCTAAAATCAATCATACAGGACCTTAGCATATCTTTCAAAGTCTAAATGGTCCTCTCTGCATGTCCATCTGTCTAAGGGTGGAATGCAGTGCTAAGGTTCACCATGTGCCTAATCCTTTTTGAAACAAATGCCAAAAGTGAGAAGAGAGTTGCGTACCTCGATCAGAAATTATAGAAATTAGAGCACCATGCCATTTGATAATCTTCTGAATAAACAACAAGCATAATCCTCTCCAGAGTAAGTAGTCCTCACAGGCTAAAAGTGAGCAAACTTAGTCATCGTATACACTATGACCCAAATCAAATCATGTTGATTTTGAAACCATGAAAAATTGATAATAAAATAAATGTTGATCATCTCCCATTTCTACTTGGGCAACTCAATCTCTTGAGACACGCCACCAAACCTCAAGTTCTTAACCTTTACTTGTTGATACACCATACACTTAGCTATAAAGATAGCCACATCTCTTTTTATGTTGTTTCACCAATAAATCTCCTTCTAGTCATGGTACATCTTCGTCAAACCAGGATGAGCTGCATACCTCGACTCATAAGCCTCAGCCAAAATCCTTTCTCATAGCCCATCAACATCAGGAACACACAATCTACCTTGGTACCTCAAGATATCATCACCACCAATCTTAAAAGACATAACCCTTTGTTGACCTATATAAGCCTTAATATGCATAAGAATAGGATCCAAAACCTGCTTCTCCTACACCTCAACACCAAGAGATAATTTAACCACTTCTTGAACAATCACCTTTCTATCTTTAAAGTCCAAAAGATGAACTCCCAAGTTAGCCAATTAGTCAATATCCTTCACCAACCCTCTTTTCTCCTCATCCACTAGAGATAAGCTCCCTGTGAATAACCTGCTAAGAGTATCAACAACCGTACTAGCTTTACCTAGGTGATAATGAAGACTCATGTCATAGTCCTTGAGCAAATCAAGTCACCACCTCTACTTCAGATTCAATTTCTTCTAGGTGAACACAAACTACACGCTTTTATTATCTGAATAAATGTCAACATGAACCCTATAATGACACCAAATCTTCAATGCAAACACCATAGCCTTCCAATTCCAGATCATGAGTCGGATAATTCCTTTCATGAACCTTAAGTTGTCTAGAAGCATACGCTACCACTTTACTATGCTGGATTAAGACACAGTCTAGTCCCATACGAGACACATCACAATAAATAACAAAACCATCAGTACCCTCGAGTAAGATCAAAACTAGCACAAAAGTTAACTTATCTTTCAATGTCTCAAAACTACCTTCACAAGCATCGGACCAAAGAAACTTTACCTTTTTCTGAGTCAACTTAGTCAATAGAGCAGCAGTAGAAGAGATGCTCTCCACAAATCTCCAATAATACCCAGTTAAACCTAAGAAGCTCTGATATCAGTTGGAGCCGTAGGTGTAGGCCACTTTTTAACTTCCTCAACCTTCTATAGATCTACCATAATCCCCTCACTAGAAACAATATGACCCAGAAAGGTCACAGCATTCAACCAAAACTTACACTTTGAGAACTTAGCAATCAATCGCTCATTCTTAAGAATCTATAACACTACTTGAAGGTGATTAGCATATTTATACTCACTCTTAGAATATACCAAGATATCATCAATAAACACTATCAGGAACAAATCCAAAAGCTACCTGAATACCTGGTTTATGAGATCTATAAATCTAGATGAAGCATTAGTCAATATGAATGAGTAAACCAGAAACTCAAACAACCATATCGGGTTTGAAAAATAGTCTTAGGGATATCAGCCTCTCTAATCTTCAAGTGATGATAAACTGACTAAAGATCAATCTTAGAGAAGCATCTAGTACCCTAAAGATGGTCAAAGAGATCACCAATAGACTATGCATACCCAAAGAGTACCATTCTTTGTACACAAGAAAAGTGCAGCGAAACCCCATGAAGAGACACTAGAATAGAGGAAACCCTTATCAATAAGATCCTTTAACTACTCATTAAATTCTTTATACTCGGTCAGAGTTATTCTATATGGAGGGATAGAGATAAGATGGGTATCTAATAGAAGAACAATCCTAAATTTTATCTCCCTATCATGAGGAATACCAGGAAGATCATCGAGAAATACTTTAGGAAATTCGTTAACCCCCAGGACAGATTACAGGGAAAGACTTTCAGAACTAAAATCCATAACCCAAACCAGATAATGTAGACACCCCTTGGAAATCAACTTCTGGGATCTAAGATAAGAAATGAACCTTCTCTTATGAACCAAGGAAATTCCCTCTCATGATATTACTGGTTTATTAGGAAATTGGAAACTGACTTTACGAGTCCGCCAATATAGAGAAGCGTTGCACGAATATTGTCAATCCATCCCTAAGATCACATAAAAATCCACCATATCCAACTCTATCAAATCCACCAATGTCTTTCTATGAAAGATGGACACCACACAGTCCCTATAGACTTTTCTAGCCACGATAGAATCACACACTAGGGTGATAAAGAGAAAGCCTTAAAAATACTCACAAGACCAAAACCAAAATGAACAACCACAAAAGAGGTCACATAAGAAAGGTTAGAACCCTGATCAAGTAGACAATATGCATGACAATATAAAAGATTAAACATAACAATAACGATATCAGGAGATGCCTCAGATTCCTAAAGAATGGGAAGAGCATAAAGATGGTTCCATCCAATTCTTGTACCTAAAGTAGCACTCTTTGGTTCAGACAGTGATAAAGTAGAAATCAGAACCTAATTACCTCTATTAGCAACATTTGCTGATGGACAGTTTCTCCAAATATGACCAAGTTGGCCATATTTGAAACACAAATTCCTCCCCTCATCACAATAACCATGGTGAATCTATCCATAGAATTGAAAGAAGGATAAGACTGGGCTAACTAAGCTCCATAAGCTTGAGACTAGGCACCTTATGCCCTAAGCCACTGTTAGTCTAAAAGCGAGGCTCACCAGACAGTTTAGGGTAAGGATCACAGTTTAGGGTAAGGATCACTTGTCAAAAATATGAACTCGAGTTTCCCCAAGTCCTCTTCTGGCCCCACTGATTATGATCTCTGCCATTATTCTCCTGGCCTCCACCCTACTCTGAATATCTAAACTTCTTATTCTACCTCTCTCCTATTTTTTCTTGTTTTTTTTTTCAATTTTAACCTACTTTATATACACCATAAATTTAGAGATATCCACATCATTATTTAACATCACTACCTTACACTGTAGTACTAAGTCCCGAGACAAACCCAAAGGAAACTTTCCCATTCTTTCCCTCATACTAGATATAATCTCCAGGGCATAACAAAACACTTGATGGAATTCACAAGCATACTCCTTCATAGTCATTATTCACTATTTCAAGTTCACAAACTTCTCAACTTTAGCCTCTATCAACTCTAAAAGAATGAAATGATAAAGGAAAACACTAAAAACTCCTTTCACATAGTCAGCTCAGCATTATCACCCCTCGGTTGCTCTAATATTTTATACCATTGATATTCCACATCCTTCAACTGATATGGGGAAAACTCCACACCCTCCATATCAGTAGCATGCATCATCCTGAATATGTTCTCTATTTCATCAACAAACCCTTGAGGATGCTTCTCAACCTTAGATCATGTAAAAGTCGGAGGACTCAACCTCATAGAATAGCTAACTCTAGTGGCCTCAGAAGATGGAGCAACAGAACCAACACGGTCAGGCTAATGAGACTGAGAAGTCACCAATTAAGTCAGTAGGTGAATAGATCGACAGAATTTAGAACTAGAAATACCTTATTAGAGTGGTGAAGCATGAACATTATCTGCCTGAGAAGCCCGAGGAGGACTAATAGGGACCGATGGAACTCTATAAGGGGTAGTACAGTCAGGAGAAGAGACCCTAGATCGGGTTTGAACACCATAAATAAGGTAAGTTCCATCCATATTTTCCTTAAGTGGGACAGAGGGGTTTCCAAGAGCATCAAATCTTTAGGGAGGCATGATCTGAAATGCAAACAAACAGAAATTAGAGAAGTTTTCAAGACCTTAGACTTTATATCCTGAAAATAGATCACAAGAAAAGGAAAACTTTCCAAAATACCTCATAGACTCTTCCTTATAAGTAAGACATGTTAAACACCCATAAAAGAGACTCTACTTGACATGGCTTTGTGAACACCCAATAACGATGAACCTAGGCTCTGTACTAAGCATGTCATGACTAAAATAGGGACCTAGTCATGACGAATATATCAAGTCCACCAAGGACCGGATACCACCCCCATCAGCCTAGCTAGCTAAAACATAATAGAGCTAGCAGCAGATGAATTCTGAATAAATAATAATATAAAGCTGAGTTCTGAACATATAAATAAATAGAGTTGAGTTCTAAACATATAGAAAAATAGAGCTAAGTTCTTAACATAAAACAAGATAGAAAAATCAAGAACAAGAGAGATCTAAGAATCCACAACTCAATCCACCCATACTTTGTCCATAAAAACCTTTAAGAAACCAAACATCAACCTAAGTCAGGACATGCCCCCGACCATATCTAAAAACCCACTGAAATAGTCTAAGACATAATTAAAGACAAGGCCATGAAAAGAGGGACTTTCAAAGAATGAAAGCTCACTACTTTAAAGCTGAATCTCGAACAATCTAGAAATTACCTACCACTGCTCAAGGAAATAGGAGTGTCTTTGAACCCTATATCGTGTGGCTATATAGCATCCAGGGATGGTTATCTAGGTGAGTGCTAGTATATAACTCAAGGAAGTGATAAAATAATGCCATAATCAATAAATCCAAAACCATTCAATCATATATATACATAATCATATAGATATATATATATAGCATACTGGGATAGGGAACGAGGTTTGGGATGAAGCTTAAGACATTAGTCTAAACTATGTAGCTATCCCATTATCTAGGCACCCACGGACTATATTAGTTCAGCTCCTCTTCTTGAAAGGGACCCAGTGCATATTAGTCATATGAATAAAAGATATTTAAAAAATACTAGGGAATGCCCCAACACCACTTTGTTCCAAGATACATATGTATATGTAAATATGAATGATGCACACAGTTGTCAAGACCTCTCTGCTGACAAACGTGGTTTCCAGTGTTCGGCCTTCCTAGGACTTATACTTTTACAATAAGCCACATAATCCCCCATTAAGCCCAATTAAATCATTTACACTTTCCTATTTATTAACCAAGAATCATCAATTACGGCATATACCATTGGTATTGTCTTACCAGATACATTTGCAAGCTAATATCTTTATGTCATTGTGGACTCATAATTTTGTCCCTCCTGAGAGTGTCTTTTTACCTATTTTTACCCCGTCAAACCACGTACCATCACCTAAGTGATAATTTCCACTCAATAATAAATCCAACAAGCTTTTAACCATTTTTGACACCTTACCCTAATAAATTTTATCTCATCCTAACTAACCTATCCCCACACAACCCCTCTACCCATATACCCCTTACCTCTTTCTCATATTTTATTCCATTTCTTAACAAACTCAAAGAAAAAACAAAAAATATATATACACATCACTGTATATATGTATGCAATACATACACACTATAATTCATATAGAACCTCACCATTTTTTCCACTCACCAATATACATCCACATCGTACATACCCCGTCTACTTTACATAGACCACAACATTCACACATATACGATACGTACATACTCATAGATAGCAATATATAAGAGGGATCCTCCATTTTTCATCACTCACATACACTTCCTTAATAGATGATAATATACACACCACACACATAGAGAAACAATACACAAAATCTAACATATACACACACTCATCCATACATACACATACCTCACAAGAAAAGAGAATTGATACTCACACTCATTGAAATTTACACACAGTGAACAGATACACACACATAGAAGTTTAAAAACAAAGAAGAAAAAAAAAGGGTCCATTGAGGAAGAGAATCAAGAGAGAGAGAGAGTTAGAATTGAGAGAATGGAGAGAGCTTGAGAGATATCCGATAAAAAAACTCTAAAGCCAGCTCGGTTTCTAAGATTTCCAGTGACATCTTCATCGAAATCAATTTTTGTTTGTCAGTTTGATCAAACCATTCCCAAAATCATTGAAATTTCTTCAAATTCCTTTGATTTCTATACAAATCTAGTTGAAAATGCTAGATTCGCCAAACTCAGTGGTTATTTGGTGGATTTAGGCACTGCCAACCCAAAACTCGTCTTCCTCACCATTGAAAAATCCAAAATAGTAACTAAAATACAGATTTTCTTGATTTTTACAATTTTAGTCGCGGGTTACTTATTATTTCTTCTTTCTTGGGATTTAAATCTATTTGGGTCATTACTTCTCGATATTGAGTTGGATTTTGTTCATTGTGGAGGTGTTCTATTCAAGATTCTATGTTTGGACTTTCTTAAACATTATTATCAACAAAATAAGTTTTTGAAGGTTCATCTCTCAACTTTACTCTTTTATTATCTCTAATGTGTTCAACATTGTGGATTTTGTGATATGGTTGGGAGAATATTTAAGTCATGTTGATGGTCTTTGTCTTACTTTCTATCTTAAAAATTGAATAGTCATATGATTGAGAATTAAGCTAATTGTGTGGTTGATAATAAATTGGGATGGGATTGAAATCAAGGAAGTAAATATTAACTTATTTTGATCGCTGATTATATTTTTGATTTAAGATGAATGTAGTATTGTCGAACTATATAGTTTCATGTTTAGGCCGACAATTGATAGGAAAACATAGGTTGGGTAGGCAAAGCTTAGGGATTGTGGATTGTTGAATGTCTGGAATGTTTCGTTGAATGATTTTGTTTGTCTCATATTTCAAAAATATATTTATTTAACTGGAGAATACCCTGAGTTCATTTGTATTTATTCACCAAGGAATACCCCAAAGTGTCTTGTACTCGGAGGATATTCATGATGAAGGCCCGAGGCTTCAGGTAAAGATTAGAGCGTAGTTTAGGATTAGTCTAGAATAAAGTAGGTTTATATTCTGCATTTTTATTTTGGTTTGTAATAATTGGACTAGACATTAACATTTTTGTATTTTTGTTTATTTGGTGTGTTTGTGTTATGTGTTTTGTGGTATATTCACTTCATAGTTTCTACTAGCCGATATACTCTAGGAAGTGACCATGGTTGAACTACGGAACCAAGGGGTGCATAAAACCTTCCCTTCGATCAACAGAATTTTTTAGTCAGAATCTCTGTTCATGGATCAGTTATAGAGCCAAACCATTTTGAAAAAAGATTTCCAAAGGTGACTTGGCACACCCAATTTTTGCCAAGTGGGGACTTTGAGTTTAAATGTAAATAATCCTTTTTGAAAAAAAAAATTTATTTTTTGTCACTTAATAATAAAAAATCCTTTCAAACTTAAAATGAATCTTTTTGGTTTTGAAAAAGAAGTGTGACAGCGCTGGCGACTTTGTTGGGGATTTTTCAGAATTCTAGCTTATTTCTTAAGTTGTATCAGCTTAGTTTGACATAATGGGTGTATAAATATTGTTTGTGTTATTTTTTTTAATTATTTTATCATTGTTGATCACCTATGTGCTAAATGTTTATTGTTTTTATTATGTATTACCGTTTTATATCTGGCATCATATGCAGAACCCGATTCATTTTTTCACAATAAGTCCATAGTACACGTGTGTACACGACCTCTAGTTAAGTTACCCTTATTTTAGAAGAGAGATCCATTGGGTGGATAGAGTAGGTGGAAAGCTGTCCCAGCCACTATCAACCATAGGCACCCCTGAACAGCCTTGTTAGTGAACCTCAGCCAAGGTCAGCCTTTAGGTCATGCTTATCTGTATCATATTAAGACCTAGCAGGACCCACTTGGTCCTTTGTAAGAGACTCACCCGTAAATAATCCTTATGTGATAATTGTTGTATCTTTGAGGGTAATAGGGGAAAAAGCATGTGGTAGAATTAAAGAAAGTGTGTAGGCAAGGAAAATTAAAAAAAAAGGGAAAAAGAAAGAAAAGAATGAGTCAAGGAAAAAAGAGTTTCGCAGTTTTTAGAGTTCTTTATGACTTTTATTTTCCATAATCCAAAAAATCAAAATGTCTTCCCTTTGGACTTATTTGTGAAAAACAAAAATATTAAAAAGAATTTCCTTTTATTCTTTAGTAAGCATTCACAATTCAAAATCTCAAAAAAAAATCTTATAAGAGATTTTTATAAAGAAAATTCAAAAAGATGGTGAAAGTTTTGTACATTTTCTCATAACAAAAATACCAAAAAGATTTTTCTTTCATAGTTATTGGTGTCAGTTTTATGTGAAGTGTCAAAT
Source organism: Capsicum annuum (assembly GCF_002878395.1). Taxonomy (NCBI): domain Eukaryota; kingdom Viridiplantae; phylum Streptophyta; class Magnoliopsida; order Solanales; family Solanaceae; genus Capsicum; species Capsicum annuum. The sequence continues at coordinate 122,428,876 of NC_061114.1, read as the reverse complement.
TAAAAACCCAAAAAAAAGATTTCTTTGACGTTTTTCATTGTTTGTTTAGTCGTGTTACACAAGTAGTAGCTCAAATTATTAGTTAGTGTTTAATTTTTTGATATGAACGCACTACGCACACCTGATTCTCCTTTTTGGGGAGTGAGATATATAGGCAGCCCTTCTAGGGTTCGGTGATCTTATTTAAAAAAAATTAAAAAGATTTTCTTCACTCTTTATTTAGAGAAGGTGTTTCATGTACATCTATAAAATCAAACCACAAAAATATTTTTCTTTAATAGTTATAATTTTTATTTTTTGTATGAAATTCAAAATTGAAAAAACCAAAAAGATTTTTCTTCGGTAATAATAGGTTTTATTTTGTATGGGAATCTTAAAAATTTACAAAAAAAAAGATTTTCTTCACTCGTCATTTAGAGTAGGTGTTCATATACATATTTAAAAGAAAACTATAAAAAGATTTTCCTTTAATAGCTTCAAGTTTTATTGTCGTATGAAATTAAAAATCAAAAATCCAAAAGATTTTTCTTTGGTAATCATAGGTTTCATTTTGTATAGGAATTTAAACCTGAAAAATACAAAAATGTTTTTCGTCAATTCTTTTGACACTTTGTTACTTCCTTTTCTTCTAAAGTTTCAAGAAAAAAAAAAAAGAGAACTTTATTGGCCCTTTTGTGGCCAAACTTCACAAACTACACACCTAATTCTCCTCTCTCAAGAGAGAGATACGTAGGTTCCCTTATTGGGTTCGGTGATCTTTTTAAAAGAAAAAAGAAGAAAAAGAGTTTCAAAAAGTGCTGAACGCTAACACGTTTGTTATTTCTTATTCAATTAGTTTAAGGTGGTTGGTTTGTGGTATTTTGGTTGTTCCTCTATGTCACTTAAAATTCCAAGGAAGGGTTAGTTGTCTTCAACAAGGATATAGAGACTGACATCATGGATCACAAACAAAGAGTTAGGAAAATAAGAGTTTAAAGCAATAGATTAGGAGACTAAGGCAACAAATGATGGAAATGTACCGAGCTTGGGCTAGTGTATTGATCCCTCATCTATTTACTAATATTGATCCTACAAATACCTCGAGTTTTCTACCAAAATTGCAAAGTTAGTTTTCTACTGTTGTTAATGCACCACAATATAACTTAAAATTCATTCCAATCCAAAAGAATCCCAATGCTTCCACCACTCTTTCTCTAGCTCCTCAGTATAAGCCTACTATATTCACAACACCATATGTCATCTATGATTTTGTTGCTCAATCCTCTGCTAAGACGTCCACATTAGCTAGCCGCCCAATAGTTGCTCTTCCCTATGCTACTTGTGGACCCATGTTCAATACTATTGGTGATCATTGTTATACTCCTGTGATCTGCTGCTATTATAGTTGAAAAACGGGCATGTCCAAGAAGACCACGTCGTCATTTCCTCAGTCTCAAGCCCAAGTTCATTTCTAAGATCCATATATGTAACACCCTAATTTTTTGAACCGGAATGCTACACGGTGCTTATGACCTCGAAGGACCACAAGCTAAACTATGACTGATATCTGTACCTATATACTGCATAATATAACATAAAAATGCATAAACATGTACTAAATGGCCATAAGGTTCAACTGAATGAACATCTGATAAGAACAAGGTCTAAAAATGGTATAACCATACCAAAACAAATCGGAAATAGCTATCTGACATGCTGTAGTCTGGAAAGCCTCTAAAATGTCTGAACAAGGAGTTGATGGGACATGTCCCCAACTAACTCCAACTACTGAAATAAACTTAAAACTGAAATAGTAATGAAATCATCGTGTCCTCGAAAGATGAGGACTTACTTCTAACTCTGACTATTGTTATTGGAATCTACTGCTGATTTGGAGCTCGTGCCTCTGAACCTATGGTGTAACTTAAGAGAAAGCACTATAGCGCAAATATATCAGTACGACTAAATATACTGAGCATACGAGTGAGGTAGGCTAAATGCAAAGGGTTATATGCATGAACAATGTTGACTAATATGGACATGAGAATACATACATGCATAAGAAACTATAACTGAACTCGTGGTGATACAGACTACTGAGTCTGATTACTGATGGCATAACTTTACTGATACTGAGGTACTGAATAGATGAATGACTATTTTTTATAGTTTAAATTATGAAGAACTGATCTAATTGACTGTGTCTAACAGCTCTAAAACTGAATACTGATAACGTAGCTATGATGACTAATATAATTAATATAAAGGTGATGATCGGTGTAACTGATATAATTGATGCTGAGCGACTGTATCTGACAGTCTAAGTTATGATATTTTGAACAACTATCTAAGTCTATTACCGAAACTAAGACTGAGATTGAAACTGAGACTGTGGGAGGTAATAATCTAACCGACATGCCCTGGAACTGAACTAGTTAGGGTCTAACCTATAACCCCAGCTGGAAGGGTGTCAATATCGTTCTACGGGTAGAGACAACATGTGAGTAAACCCTATTATATTTTGGAGCTTACTCCATCTGCCCTGCTATCAGTTAAACTCAAAGGAGATGCATTAACCCTATGGGTAGGGACATCTCAACCTAAGTTGGCTAGGTAGTTCTGGAATACAAGGATTGCTTCTAGGAATCACACCCTCTGACTGTGACAGGTGAGTCCCATCCTTGGGTTTACTCAGTGCTGAATCCTACTCCCAACTAAAAGACACTGAACTGATTTGCTGAACTAAACTGATTAACTAAACTGATGTTAGTGGGATTATTTAGCAGAGCTAAACTGAGTTTATGAGAGAACTGATCTTACTGAGTGTTGAGTTCTTGAAATTTTTGAGAGTACTAAATTATGGAGATTACTGAAGTTACGGAGAACACTAGAATTTCTAAAGTTTCCGATATCACTGAAAACTGAGATTACTGAGATTAGCTAAGATTAACTGAGTTACTAAACTTTCCTAAGTCACATGACTGACTGAGTTCTATAGAACATGGCTTGACTTAGAGTATCATGAAATCATGACATGGCTCTAGGCATACAGCTATATTTTTTGGGTACAAGTACCCCTAGGACTCGATGGAAGGAAACTGACACACATGACTGACTTGATCATAAGAGTAGAGTCCAAAATTCACAATATCATAAGTAGGGGATTTTATACTATACATGATGCTCAGTTTCTTATACATGGAATGGAATGCATACAACATGTATATACTTGCATAGCTTCAATATCATGCTCATTCCATATCACTACAACAACACATAATAATAACATGAAATTCATGTTAAATCATAGAGCATTGAACGTGGACTTGTCATTTAAGTACTATTGAATCATGGGACATGAATTCTATCATCCTAGGAATTTTATCAAACACCTTACATGCACCACTTTAGGTATAGGTTTATTCATGAATTCAACAACCCATATCACCCAAAGTTCATATATTTAAACTAACATGACATCCCAGTTTCATACAAACCCATAAAGATTCTATCTTGTCATCATTCAATACATAAACAAGATCAACAACCAATTCAAAACATAACAAGCATGGCATATATTTTAAAATAGGATTCTTGGACTTCATGGATGAAAGGAGTCCATGAATTAACACACGCATACCTTAGTTCTTGATTTAGTAAAGATTGACGAAGAGATTCTTAGAATTTAATGGTAGAATTTACTTGAACATTAATCCCCCAATTGAAACCCTAATGTGTTCTTGAGAGGATTTTGATGAAAAAGAGTATGTTTTGGTGAAATAATGGCTTAATTCTATGTTTGGGAGCTTATATAGGGGTGAGAAGATGACCCAAATACCCCTCTAGATGAGTCTTTTAATTTCTGTAAAAATTTCCCGATTTGGGCCCCTGGCGTGATATGGAGACATTATGTTGCCACTTTTTATGACCTAGAAACTCACTGAGATGTGGTGGAATCGCGGGGATACTCTAGAAATTGACAAACATCATTTTGTATTATGGCGCGATGGCCACTGACGTAAATGACACTGCTAAAACTTTAAATCGCCAAAACTTCTTCAGTGGGTGTCCATTTTAGGCAAATTTGATATCGAAGGAAATCTTATTCAATTCTCTATTATTTGGAGGGTATAAATCTACCAAAATACCACCTATAAACTAAGTTATTATTGTTCAAATATGACCTATGTAAAATCACACATGAAAATTTGGTGGATTCAAAAGTTCTTAGCTTGGCTTACTCTAAGTGACTCTTATGAACATGCTTAACACATCATTAGCTCTATTATCTCTAGGATACTCATCCTAATTCATGTACTCAAACATGAATTATAGGATAGTAGGTTTCATGCATAGAAACAATAATTCATTTTCTAGCTTAGAAATATACAGGGTATACAATATCTCCCCCTTGGGAACATTCATCCTTGAATGAGACTGACTAAGAGAGGAAAGAATAAGTTGAACATAAACTGAACATGAATGAATGAAACATGATCTCATGACTAACGTGACAAATAACATGATTCATACTGAACATACATATCTGATGCATGGGTAGTTGATTTATGAATGAAGGACTGAGTGTTCTGATGAACAAAGTTTCTCAGAATGAGAAGGCATATCTGATGCAGAGATTGATAAGCTGAATCTATGCATATCTGATGTATGATTATATGACTGACATGATACATAAATGAATGACTGAAAGTACTGATAAGTTGATCATGTATATCTGATACTTGAGTACATGACTAAACTGACTCATGAACATGCGACTGAAAATGCAACGGTAAAGATACCAAGTTTGAAATAAAAATAAAGCATGGAACTGAATACCAAGTTTGGTATTGAAACCAGATCATGAGAACAAGTAAGCTCAAAGAAGACTGTTACCTTTAACTGAAAATACTAAAGAGTCTGAGATTAATCACTTAATATGCATGAGAAAGAACATGAGAACATAACTGAGTCTGGAACATGATGTATAAACTGAACTGACTCTGTATTGCATGACATGGATAGAGTATCGTGAACTAAACTGAGACATTGAGCACATGGCTTACTGCTGAGTTTTAAGGTTAGAGGGTTGGCTCATAAGTAACATTTTCTCCAAGAAAGATTCATCAAATAAAATGGCATGTTTAAATCATAAAAGTTTAGGGGTTATAATGTATCTCCCCCTTGGGACACTATGTCCCTTGAAGGATGCTGGGCTGACTTTGCTGAGATATTGAGGAAGCTGAGGCGATGCACAAGGCACCTAGGTACGAAATCGGGACTGATTGTCTGAGATCTATAACTGAGGCAATTACTGGACTGAATCATACATCATAACTAAGATTGTAACTGGGTTTAACACTAGAACTGAATATTGGATATGCAAGACTGAATTGCGACTGAGTGTTTGGAATCCGTATCTGAGACATGATACATAAACTAAGTTGAGCTTCCATATACTAGTATGATCTATCTTGAAGATGGTTACATCCTCGAGATGTCTGTTAGTATGGCTGGATGGAAAGATGGGAGAACAACCCCTACCAAATTTGACTACATATCTGTTAAACTGATTTCCTAGATAGACTGACTAACTTATGCTAATAACTGAACACTGGGCATTTAAGACTAAAATGAACTTGGTTGGAATAACTGAACTGAGACTATCGAATATTGTACATAGGACGTAAGGATTAACTGAGTACCATGAGGTGTCTGAGCATGGATTCATAGATACTGTATTACTTGAAAATGAAGTACTACGCGTGTAATATGATTTTGAAAGATTTGGTAAACTGAGGTACTGATAAATAAAAGAGAAACTGATAGTTGTATACTATGGGATAGCAAATCTGAGACTGAACTGAGTTTTAGGGCCTGATTACTGAACTGGGACAGAATGCTAGGTTCGGTTAACTGAACTTCGGGAGTCTGAAACTAATGCATCATACATGAGTTAAACTGAAATTGCAACTACTAGGAGGTTCTACCTTGGAATAGTTACATTCTCTGAGATTTTGGATAGCATGAATAGATGCAAGGATGAGAAAACAAACCATATAAATATGACTGCTCGATTTCTAAACTGACTTGCTGATTTTACTAACTAACTCATGTTGAGACATAAGCTCGAATGAGATAAAGAGATTTAACAATACATACCATGAATATGAAAAACATGTAATGTACCCAAATCTAGGTTAGGGAAACTTTCAAGATCATGACGGGTCTGGAGTCTATTCTGACGCTGACCACTCTTGGTACCTTGCTAACACAGCTCTTTACCCCTCTGCAATATAACTCTATAGTCTCGCATCTTGTGGCCTAGCTTGCCACACCCAAAGCATACATTACTTCCTGCCCTACACACATACTTATGACACTTACCACAAGCCTGACAAAGAGGATAGGTAAGAACTTTGCTCTCACTACCCCCTAACCTTGACTGAGAAGGACTGTAAATACCTTTCTAGACCTCTTATTTTCTCTCTCTTTCTTTATAAGCTTATGATCCTCAATATTTTGAGCGTATACCATCAACCTAGACAAGTCTATATCACTAATCAACATTACCGTCCAGCACTCTTTAACCACTCTACCTGATACCCCAGACACAAACTTATTCATTCTGGACCAACTGTCTGCCACTATATGGGGAGCATACCTAGATAACTAGGTAAACTTAAGGTAGTATTCTTTTATGCTCATCGTACCCTGCCTGAGATTGATGAACTCTAACACTTTAGCCTCCTTCTTCTCTATGGGAAAGAACCTATCTAAGAAAGTTGTAGCAAACTCTTCCCACTTTATAGGCTCTATATCTGTACCCCTATCTACCTTCTACTGTTTAAACCGCATATAGTCTACATCTTGTAGTTGATAGGCGGCTAAACATCTTGTAGTTGATAGGCGGCTAACTCTACACTCTCACTGGAAGTCACTCCCATGATGTCTGTGACTTTCTGAACCTAATCGAGGAACTCCTGTGGATCCTCTTCAAACTTAGAATCGGTAAATAGAGGAAGATTCATTCAGGTGAAATCTTGAATCCTATATGTAGCAACATTGGCCTCTGGGTCAGTTGGAATAGTGGCTGGCAATTTGTTTTAAGGTACAACTGAACTGGCTAGAGTAGTAAATGCAGTCCTGAATTCTGCATGAGAGACGTGCTTGTCTAGGGAATCTTCTTGGATGGGCTGAGGTGTTGACTGACTGTTGGTTCTTCTTTTACTAGTTCTTTTTGAAAACATGTTCTATAAATGAAAGTAAGAAGTAAATTAAATTGAGAGATTAATTAGAGTTTTTGCTCACTAGCACAACATAAATACTAAAAGAAGGGAAACTATTCCTAAAATATCTTATAGCCTCCTGCACATAAGTGTGGTGCACAATCCACGTATGTACAAGACTCTACTAGATGTGGCTTTCAGACTTCCTAGGACTCTACTGAACCTTAGGCTCTGATACCAAGTTTGTAACACCTCGATTTTTTAAACCGGAATGCTACACGGTGCTTATGAGCCCAAAGGACCACAAGCTAACCCATGACTGATATTTATACCTGTATACTGCATAATATAACATAAAAATGTAGAAACATGTACTGAATGGCCATAAGGTTCAACTGAATAAATATCTAACAAGAACAATGTCTGAAAATGGTATAACCATACCAAAACAAATCTGAAATAACTATCTGACATACTATAGTCTGGAAAGCCTCTAAACTGTCTGAACAAGGAGTTGATAGTACATGTAACCAACTAACTCCAACTACTGAAATAAATTTAAAACTAAAATAATAATGAAATCGTCGTGTCCTTGAAAGATTAGGAAATACTTCTAACTCTGACTATTGTTACTGGAATCTACTACTGATCTATAGCTCGTGCCTCTGAACCTATGGTGTAACATAAGAGAAAGTACCATAGCGCAAATACGTCAGTACGACTAAATATACTGAGTATATGAGTGAGGTAGGCTAAATGTAAAGGGTTATATGTATGAACAATGCTGACTATTATGAACATGAGAATACATATATGCATAAGCAACTATAACTGAACTCGTGGTAATACTGACTACTGAGTCTGATTACTGATGACATAACTTCACTGATACGGAGGTACTGAATAGATGAATGACTATTTTTGATAGTTTAAATTATAAAAAACTGGTCTGATTGACTGTGTCTAACAGTTCTAAAATTGAATACTAATAATGTAGCTATGATGATAGATATAACTGATATAACAATGATAATCAGCATAGCTGATGTAACTGATACTGAGCAACTGTATCTGACAGTCTAAGTTCTGATATTCTAAAGAACTATCTAAGTCTATTACTGAAACTGAGACTGAGACTGAAACTGAGACTGTGAGAGGTAATAATCTAATCGACATACCCCAGAACTGGACTAGTTGAAGTCCAACCTGTAACTCCAGCTGGAAGGGTGTCAATATCGTGCTACAGGTAGAGACAATATGTGAGTAAACCCTATTCTATTTTGGAGCTTATTTCGTCTGCCCTGCTATTAGGTAAACTCAAACGAGATGTATTAGCCCTATGCGTAGGGACATCTTAACCTACGTTGGATACGTAGTTCTAGAATGCAAGGATATCTTCTAACAATGACACACTTTGACTGTGATAGGTGAGTTCCCATCCTTGGGTTCACTCGGTGCTAAATCCTACTCCCAACTGAAAGACACTAAACTAATTTGCTGAACTGAACTGATTAACTAAACTAATGTTAGTGGGATTATTTAGCAGAGCTAAACTGAGTTTATGAGAGCACTGATCTTACTGAGTATTGAGTTCTTGAAATTTCTAAGAGTGCTAAATTAAGGAGATTACTGAAGTTACAGAGAACACTAGAATTTCTAAAGTTCTCGATATCACTGATTACTGAGATTACTGAGATTAGGTGAGATTAATTGAGTTAATGAACTTTCCTGACTCACATGACTGACTAAATTCTATGGAACATGGCTTGACTGAGAGTATTATGAAATCATGACATGGCTTTAGGCACAAAACTATATTTTTTAGGTACAAGTACCCCCAGGACATGATGGAAGGAAACTGACACACATGACTGACTTGATCATAAGAGTAGAGTCCAAAATTGACAATATCATAAGTAGGGGATTTCATACTATACATATTTCTCAACTTATTATACATGGAATGGAATGCATACAACATGTATATACTTGCATAGCTTCAATATCATGCTCATTCCATATCACAACAACAACACATAACAATAACGTGAAATTCATGTGAAATCATAGAGCATAGAATGTGGACTTGTAATTTAAGCATTATTGAATCATGGGACATGAATTCTATCATCCTAGGAATTTTATCAAACACCTTACATGTACCACTTTGGGAATAGGTTTATTCATAAATTCAACAAACCCATATCACCCTAAGTTTATATATTTCAACTAACATGCCATCCTAGTTTCATAGAAACCCATAAAGATTCTATTTTTACATCATTCGACACATAAACAAGATCAACAATTAATTCAAAACATAACAAGCATGGAATATAGTTTAAAATAGGGTTATTGGACTTCATGGATGAAAGGAGTCCATGAATGAACACACGCATACCTTAGTTCTTGATTTAGTGAAGATTGACGGAGAGATTCTTGAAATTTGATGGTAGAATTTACTTGAACATTAATCCCCTAATTGAAACCCTAATGTGTTCTTGAGAGGATTTTGATGAAAAAGAGTATGTTTGGGTAAAATAATGGCTTAATTCTATTTTTGAGAGCTTATATAGGGGTGGGAAGATGACCCAAATACCTCTCTAGATGCATCTTTTAATTTTTGTAAAAATTTCCTAATTTGGGCCCTTGGCTCAACGAGGAGACATCGCGTTGCCAATTTTTTATGACTTGGAAACTCACCGCAATATGGTGGAATCACGGAGAGACACTGAAAATTGACAAACATCATTTTGGCTTATGGCGCGATGCGCCACTGACTGAAATGACACTGCTAAAACTTTAAATCGCCCTAACTTCTTCATTGGGTATCCGTTTTAGGCAAATTTGGTATCGACGGAAATCTTATTCAATTATATACAATTTGGAGGGTATAAATCTTCAAAAATGCCACCTATAAACTAAGTTATGCTCGTTCAAAGATGACTTATGTGAAATTACACATGAAAATTTGGTGGATTCAAAAGTTCTTATCTTGGCTTACTGTAAGTGACTCTTATGAACATGCTTAACACATCATAAACTCTATTATCACTAGGATACTCATCCTAATTTATGTACTCAAACATGAATCACAAGATAGGAGGTTTCATGTGTAAGAACAATGGTTCATTTTCTAGCTTAGAAATATATGGGGTATTACAATATAATCACTCCCAAAGTTCATTATACTCTATCTCCCCACCTCTATATCTAGTATGCTATGTACAGCTATATGTTTAACTCCCTTCTTACTCACAATATTATGCAACAATGCCTCAGAGTCACCCTCCAACTCCATAAATATATCAAAGCCTTTCTAGGCTGGATGTTCGATCTAAGTCAAACAATAAGAAGAGGTACAATCCTAAGGATAGTTTCACGCTAATTTGAGAATCATATGCTAGTCTATTCTAGAGATTACTATAATAGGGCATGATCACTCCTCTCCTTGGGTATACTCCTTACCTGCATTCAAGGAATTTTGATCCTCATATAAGATGTGTATATCATTCTGATGTTCAGGGTCACAGTATTTAAGATAGTCGTGATTTGAAAAGATAAATAGAAAAGATGATTCAAGATAAAGTAATTGTGGTGTAGAACATTGATAGTGGTTGTATGACCCCGCAAAATCCTTTGCTGAATGCAGTCTTCTAAGCTTGTTAAGGGGACCCAGGCTTAGAATATTCTATCTAATTATTCAGACTTAGTGTCATTCTTGCCTTCAAAAGTTGGTGATCTTATTTCGTATCCTTTACATCCATTATAGGTGGATACTTAGGTTAATTCATGATCAGAAATATCCGTGGGTATTTTCGAAAAAGTTTTGGATTTTTCAGACTTTGATTAAAGCTCCTTTGGAATCCTAAAATAGTGGATCAACATGATCTTGGCATGCTGCGTAGACTATCGCATTGATAAATATTTTCCCCAGCTCCCAGCATCAATTTCTCATGAGTCAACTATCGCATCGACTATCATTTGATATGATCAGGAAAGTTCTCCTAATTAGAAAAGTCACTTTAGTAGACTTTGTTGAATTAGAAATGACTAATTTTGATGTCATTCTCAACATAGATTGGTTTTGTTCCTACTATGCCTCAGTCAACTGCAGAAATAAAATTGTCCAGTTTAAGTTTCTGAATGAACCCATTCTAGAGTGGAGGGGTAGTACTTCAGCACTTTGAGATCAACTTATTTCTTATCTTTGGGCTAGAAAAATGATATTAAAGGGGTATGTCTACCATCTCGTTCGAGTCTAGGTCTCTAGTTCAGAAACCCCTACTCTTGAATCGGTATCGGTAGCATGTGAATTCCCAAATGTGTTTCCCATAAATCTTCCAGGAGTTTTTCCCAAAAGGGAAATTGATTTCAAAATTGATCTCCGTCTAGATACCTAGCTCATATATATTCCTCCATACAGAATGGCACCTACAGAACTCGGAGAATTAAAGTAACAGTTAAAAGATCTCTTAGATAAGTGATTTATTAGAAACAGTGTATTCCTGTGGGGTGCACTAGTTTTATTCGTGCATAAGAAAGAAGGTTCTCTCAGAATGTGTATTGACTATCATCAGTTAAATAAAATCATGGTTAAGAACAAGTATCCACTTCCTAGAATCGATGACTTGTTTGACAAACTTTAGGGTGCTAGTTACTTGTCTATGATAGACCTCAGATCAGGCTATCATCAGCTCAGAGTCAGGGAATATGACATCTCCAAAATATCTTTCAGAACTTGGTACGATTACTTTGAATTTTTAGTTATGTCCTTTGGTCTTACCAATGCCCCAGCATCCTTCATGACCTTGGTGAATTTTCAAGAAGTACTTAGACATATTCATCATAGTCTTTATATATGAGTTTCTTGTTTACTCCCGTAGTGAACACGATCATGCAGACCATCTCAGAATAGTATTGCAGACTCTCAAAAATCGTCAACTATTTGCCAAATTTGGTAAGTTTGAATTTTGGCTAAGGTCGGTAGTTTTCCTCGGCCATATAATTTCTGATGATGGCATTAGAGTTGATCCCCAAAAGACTGAGGCAGTGAGAAATTGGCCTCGACCCATATCTCTATCAGATATCAGTAGTTTCTTAGGTTTGGTTGGCTATTACCAACGATTTGTTGAGGGATTTTTGTCTATTGCATCCCCTATGTCCAGATTGACTTAGAAGAAAGTCAAGTTCCATTGGCCGAACTCTTATGAGAATATTTTTAAGGAGTTGAAGACTCGACTCACTACAGCTATAGTTTTGACCTTACCAGATGGTTCCGATGGCTTTGTTGTTTATTATGATGCTTTCAGAGTCGAATTGGGTTATGTTTAAATGCAGAGAGGTAGGTCATAGCCTACGCCTCTTAACAGCTTAAACCCCATGAGAAAAACTATCCTACTCATGATCTTGAGTTACCAGCAGTTGGTTTTGCCTTAATAATTTGGAGGCACTATTTGTATGGTGTAGACATTGATATGTTCACTGATCATAAGAGCCTGTAGTATATGTTCTCTCAGAAAGACCTAAACCTCCATTAGAGAAGGTGGTTGGAGTTGTTGAAAGACTATGACATGATTGTTCTTTATCATACGAGCAAGACCAACATAGTAGCCGACGCCTTCAATAGAATGTCTATGGATAGTGTTGATCATATGGAGCACAGTAAGAAGAAGTTACCTCAGGAAGTCTATCAGTTAGCTCGACTAGGTGTCTGCTTAGTCAATTCAGTAGAAGGTAGTGTATGGGTTCAGAGTAGTTTAGAATCATCCCAAGTTTTTGAGGTAAATGAAAAGCAGGATAGGGATCCCAGTTTAGTCAAGTTGAAGAAATCAGTCAAAGATCAGAAAGCAGAGGGTTTCTCCCAAGGGGTAGATGGTTTTTTACGTTGTCAGGGTCGACTATATATGCCAGGCATAGATGACTTGAGGCAGCAAATTCTTGCAGAAGTGGATGGTGCGCGCTACTCTATTCATCCAGGGGCCACTAAGATAAACCATGATTTGTAGGAAATCTATTAGTGGAGTGGGATGAAGAGAAATATTGCAGAGTTTGTGGCTAAGTTCTCCATGTATCAGTAGGTTAAGATCGAGCATTAGAAGCTTAGTGGGTCCATGCAGGAGTTCAGCATTCCTACTTGGAAATAGGAAGAAGTGAACATGGACTTTGTGACGGGTTTGCCCTGAACTCGTTGTCAACATGATTAAGTTTGGGTCATTGTAGATAGAATGACCAAATCAGCTCATTTCCTTCCATTCAATACCTTCTATTCAGACGAGGATTATACCAAACTCTTTATCAGGGAGTTGGTTAGATTGCATGGCGTTTCGTTATCCATTATCTCAGATAGAGGTACCCAGTTCACCTCTTATTTCTAGAAAGCATTCTAAAAGCATCTTGGTACCCGAGTTCATCTCAGTACAACCTTTCATTCTCAGACAGATGGACAAGAAGAAAGGACTATTCATACCTTAGAAGATATGCCACAAGCGTGCACGATAGATTTTAATGGTATTTGGGATGACTATTTGCTTATGATTGAATTAGCATATAACAATAGCTATTATTCCAGTATTCATATGACTCTATTTGAGAAGCTTTATGAGAGGAGGTGTAGATCTCTCATTGGTTGGTTTAAAGTGGGTGAGGCTGCAGTGGTAGGCCCTGACTTGGTATTCGATACCTTAGAGAAAGTCCAGTAGATCAGGGAAAGACTTAACACAGCTTAGAGATGGCAAAAATTGTATGTAGATGTGCGTAGAAAGAATCTCGAGTTCGAGATTGGTGACTATATGTACTTGAAAATATCTCCTATGAAAGGGGTAAAGAGATTTATCAAGAAGGGGAAACTCAGTCCCCAATATGTTGGTCCTTACCAAATTCTCAACTATTTTGGAAAGGTAGCTTACGAGCTTGAGTTGCCTTCAGATCGATCTTTAGTGCATCCAGTGTTCCACGTCTCCTTGCTAAAGAAATGCATAGGTGACCCAGCAGTCGTAATCCCTGTAGAGGGCATAGATATTTAAAATAGCTTCTCTTATGAAGAGATTTCAGTCAAAATCCTTGACTACCAGATTCGTAGACTAAGGAATAACAAAGTCCCACTAGTCAAAGTTCTTTGGTAGAAATAGTCCATTGAGGGAGATACCTGGGAAGCAGAAGCAGACATACGGACCAAGTATCCTTACCTCTTCTCCACTAATCCTGACTCAACTCAAGGTAATAGTTTTTCTTAAGCTTATTCAGTTTTATGTTCAAATTTCAATTACAAACTTGGTATCAGTTACCATTGCATATTCAGTCATATATTCATGAGTCAGTTCAGTCACGTATTCATGCATCAGATAATATGTATGTCCAGTATGAGAAATTCAGCTTATCGTTAATCCCAGTTATGAATTCATGAATCATGTTCAGCTATGTGCTTATGCATCACATATGCATGTTTAGCACGATAATTCAGTTATCAGTGATCTCAGTCATGAAACCGTGTTTCACTTGTGTATGCCCAGTGTCTAAGTTTAGTCTCTCAGTGTTCTCAGTCTCATTCAAGGATAAATGTTCCCAAGGGGGAGATAATATAAGACCCCATAAAATTCTTAGCATAATTCAGTCCTCTAAGCTTGTTAAGTAGTTCCAGACTTAGAATATTCTAGCTAAGTATTCAGACTTAGTGTCATTATAGCCTTCAAAAGTTGGCGATAATTTTTCATGGTCATTACGTCCATTATAGGTGGATATTTAGTTTGATTCATGATCAAGAATGTTTGTGGGTGTTTTCGGACAAGTTTTGGATTTTTCGAACTTCGTTTGAAGCTCCTTTGAAATCCTAAAATTATGGATCAATGCGATCTTAGCGCGCCGTATTGACTATTGCATTGATAAATATTTTCCAAGCTCCCAATGTCAATTTCCAGTAAGTCAACGCATAGGCTATTGCATTGATGCCAATGACACAGCACGTCGGTCTGCGCATTGATTGTACAGTTTTTTAATCATTAAAAGACCGCGTACTTGGGGGTATTTAGGTTTTCTTCCCTCTATCTTCAGCCCTCAAAACACAAAATTAATCATTTTAGGTAGAAAATAATCTCATTCTTTGTAGAAAATAATCTCATTCTTTCTCAAATTTGCTCAAGAATAAAACCCTAGAAGCTTTAATTTCAAATCAAGAACTCAAGATTTCACCATTAAATTTCAGAAATTCCTTAACTAAGGTATGTGAAGTGTTTATCCAAGGGTCCCTTCCACCCTTGGAGTCTAAGAAACTATTTTTTAGACTTTAAGTATATGAATTCCATGTTGGGTTTGATAATATACATGTTTAAAATGATTAACTGGGTTTCAAATCCATGTTTCATGATCAATTTCATGTGGGGTTAATTAATTTATATGTGTTGCCATGTGAAATTATGCTAAAGCCTTCAAATGGTGAATTTAATATTGAAATTGTGTGCTCACATGTTGATTTGTACTCTGTGCATAATTTATGCCTTTCAAGTGATTGATGAATTAAGCATGTGAGTTGAATGGTGAAGTTATATCATGTTAGCATGTGTTTAAGTTCATGACATACAAGTGTTTGTTAAAATGCCCCAATGAATGAAGAATGATCAAATGCTTAGTTTATAAGTTTTAAGTTTATGCCATGTCTCTTATTTGGTGCTATCGAGTCCTGAGAGTACTTATACCCAATAATTTAGCTGATTATTTAGAGCCATGGTCAGTCATAGTACAGTAACAATTACGTCACTATCAGTAGTACTCTCAGTCAGTTATCGAACTCTAGAAAAACTTAGTAGACTCAGTATTTTTCCAGTCTAGTTTAGTACTCAGTCCAGACCTCAGTAAACTTAGTCAGTTAACAGAATTCAGTAGTTTCCGTCAATCTATGGAACTTAGTGTACCCAATTCAGTTAAATAGCAAAATCAATAACAACTCAGTCCAGCCTAATACAAACTAAAAATTAGTTTAGTGTCTATTTAGTTGGGAGTAGGGTTCAACACTTAGTTAACCCAGGGATAGGGTCATTCTTGCTAGTAGAGGGTTTGACCCTTAGTAGCAATCCCTATGTTACTGAACTACGTAGCCAGCATAGGTTGAGATATCTTCCTACTAGATATATTGAGGGTTAATATATCTCATTCGAGTTATCCTGCTAGCGAGGGTTGATGGAAGAGCTTTCTATCAGAGAGGGTTAACTCACAACTTGTCCTTATCCATGGCATGATATTGTCACTCTTCCAACTGGGGTTACAGATTAGACCATAATTAGTTTAGAGAGGAGCATGTCGGTTAGATGATTACCTCCTACAGTCTCAGTCTCAAAGTAGCACTCAGTTTAGATCTACAGATTCAGGACTATCAGACATAGTCACTCAGTTTAGTATGGTTCTATAGTATTAAGAATTTTCAGATACAGTCATTCAAATAATCATTAATACAGTATTCGTAAACTCAAATATCGACTATCAGTATTTAGACTCAATACTCAGTATTAGCATGATCTTAGTTACAGTCTATGTATTCATGCATGTACGCTTACTCAGTCATACTAATGTTATTCAGTTATTACTGTGCATGCATATGAACACATATATTTCAGCTTACCTCACTGAACATACCAATACATTTAAAGTACTGACGCCTGCTTTTCTTTGCGCTATGATGTCTTATATCATAGGTTCAGACGCACGGGCTCCAGAGCACTCTTAGCAGTTCAGATTCTCAGGTTTCAGAGTAGTGGTGAGTCATCATGGTTCGAGGACATGCTTATTAATTATAGTACTTCAGTTTTATTTAGTAGATGGAGTTAGTTGGGGGCTTGTCCCATCAACTACACAGTTCAGACAGTTAGAGGCTTTTCATACTAGAGCACTTTCAGACAGTTGTTTATTTTTTCAGTACTTATATTCATTTTTGGTATTTTGATACCACATCCAGATTTATTTACATATTTCAACCTTATGGCATATGTTTTTGCCTATTTCAACAATCATTACAGCATTTATTACACGATTATTGCAGCAGGTACCAGTCATGGGTTAGCTTGTGGTCCTTCGGGATTGTGAGCATCGTGTAGCGTCTGGGGTATAGACGAGGTGTTACAGTGGTGAAAGCTCTAGTTAGGATGATATGCAACTCAGTAGCTAAGATGTCAAGCTCAGCATTTAGAAAGTAACTTCTCTCCTTACCGGGAAGGATTGTTGGTAGTTTATTTTGTTTTCCAAATTATCTCAGGGTTGTAGTTTGGAATCTATCTTGCTTTGTTTCTTTGTCATTCATGTTTAAACCCTTCTATCTTTTATTTCAACTAAATGATGTGTCTCTTTACCTTTGTATTTTAACTATGTGTTGTTTGTTTGTTTTCTTTACACAGTACATTTTATGTTAATTCTAGTGATATGACATGCTAGCAGAATTTTCAGTCGGATTTAAAATCTAGTTTAATCATGAAACATTGATTCAGAGGATTAAAGTTAGAAAAAGAGAGCATCTGAGAAAATAGATAGAGTGTTGAGGCATTTGTTTATCAAGTTGAAGCCTTATTTAAAAAATCAAGGCAATTACTCTGAGAATCATAAGAATAACTTGGTCATCAATTGAAATACATATATCAATTAGGTCAAATAGTGAATGTGCAATCCCATGTCAAAAGGAATAGAAAGAAAATTATCTCCACGAAGTCATGAGTCCTTCAGTATGAGGAATGTACAACAAAAGTGGAGTGGCATGTTGAACAAAGTGCAAGAGCAGTGATGCAGAAATTCAGTTGAAGTTAGCGCTATAAAAATGGCACGAATTATCTCCATCTTTCGCTTTCACATTGCATGATATGTACTTGCATTTTTAAGGATTGATATGACGGAGGAATTTCATTCTGCTATCCAAACATTGTGTCATTCTTTATGAACCCTTTTTTAGCTTTAGATCTATTTACTTTTATACCCCTTTTTTGGAATCAAGATAGAGTCAGCAAAGTTCAAGAAAAAGTGTACAGTAAAAAAATATAGAATCAAAAAAGGTTCAACAAGAAGAAAAAAGTATGTCAAAAAGAAAGAAAAGAGAAGAGTGTCAAGAAAAATAGAGTCAGAAAAGGTCCCAAAGAGAAAAGAAGTCAGAGAAAAAAAAGAAATTAAAATCAAGAAAAAGAACAAGTTGTTAGAATTACGTGTGACCTGATTCTCCTCTCTTGGGAGTGATATATATAGGCTGCCCTACTCGGGGCTCGGTCCAAACAAACAAACAATTTAGAGTCACCCAGCCAAAAGAAATTAGGGTATGAGTTAATCCTCATTGTTTGAGTTGACTCCAAAAGTTGTAAGTCCTACCCTGCTTCAAGTGTCGTTTGGGCCTCATGACATCCTTTCTTTCTAAACCATACCCGAAAGACAAGTTACAACCAAAGAAAGACCTTCAGATCAATCTTTGAGAATGTTAAGGCTAAGTATGTTATGGATATGATGACGCATTTTGGGAACTACTCGTCTCCCTCAGCATAGGGAATAGGGAGAGAAATAAAAATGAGAGAGTTTTATTGGTAAAATCCTCACGGGCACCGTAAGACGATGGCAAGTTGAGAGAGATAAAAAAATAAGAGTCTTATTAGTGAAAACTCTCACGGGCACAGTAAGACGACTGTAAGTTGAGAGAAATGAAAATAAAAGAGTCTCATTGGTGAAACCCCTCATGGAAACCATAAGGCAATGGTGAGTTGAGAAAAGAAAATGAAAGAGTCTTATTGGCGAAAACCCTTCAAGGCGCCACTAGCCAAATAAGGTCTCCGAATGCAACTTGTCCAAGGAAGTAACTCAGTCGTAAGGCCATTAACTCAAGAATAATTGGTAGAAAGTTTGGATGGAAAGATCAGGAAGCTTAATGCAAAATGCGTGGTATAATCATTAGAGTTGACTATCATTTTTAGATAAAGTTTTTGTTTCTTTGTTTCAAATAGGGACATTCATTGTCTTTTCTTTCTTCTCTTCATTTTTATTTTATTTTCTTGAATCAGTTATCTAAGGAAAAAATTATTGTCATTTTTTTGTGTCTTTTAGCCTAGTCCATGACAAAACAAGTGAGAAAAGATTTCAAAATGGGTTACCAACTTCTTCAATTATACAAAGTAAGATAAAAAGGCGAGCACATGAAAGAGACATGATTGTGAGCCAAAATAAGGCATGCAGAAAGTTTTGTCAATAGATAAGTCTGGGAACTCATAGAAATACCAAGATTCAAGGAATTTATCTAAGAGACACACCAAACTGGAGATACTGTGCTTGCTTCTAAGTCACTTTTAATGATCTAAGTTTGGGTTAATAGTGCAGCAAGACAATTGCAAGAGAAAATTGCCTCTGAAGCCAAAAGCCACAATCTAATCACCCTATTTTAAACTCACAAGTTTTCTTTGTATGAAACAGGAACAGTTGCTACTTCTAATCAAAGGCTTCAAAGCACAAATATCCAGAGGTGCAGTTTCTTTTTTCTACAAATGCAAGAGCAGTGTTGTTGTACAGGTTTGGTTATTACGATTGTGGTAAAACTCATCATCTTGTATCCCTAAGAGACACATTTTCTAATTTGGGTCTTTCATGTTTCATGCCTCATGTCTAGGAGGTGCACTTCTTAATTTGAATCATTAATTCTAAAAGATGCATTTTAGTAAGAATATTTCACTTTCATTCTTAAGAGATGGAATTTAATGTCTCAGTCATTCAATTTTACCCTCAAAAAAGAAATTTGTTGATCAGGATCTTGATTTATCTTTGGATTATGCACCGTTGCAAGTAGTTTTGATTAGGTTTGACACCCACAAAAGGTTTTGATGAAAACTAGGGAAAAAACTAAAAGTAATTCATATTATATGGAACTTCACTTTAGGACTCTCCTAGAAAGTGAGACTTTATTTTTCTGGAAAATAAAATCTTTCTTAATCATAATCATTGTGCGGGATAATTTTTGTTCTAGTTTTGATTTTGCAAGTCAGGAGCCCACCTGAAGAATAGGGTGATAAAATAGTAAGTCAGGAGAGCGAATAAAGAACGGGGTGATGAAATGAAAGTTAGGAGCCCACCTAAAGAACAGGGTGATGAAATGGCAAGTCAGGAGCCCGCCTGAAGAACAAGGTAATAAAATTGCAAGTCAGGAGCCCACCTAAAGAACAGGGTGATGAAATTGCAAGTCAGGAGCCAGCTTGAAGAACAGGGTGATGGAATTGCAAGGCAGGAACCAACCTAAAAATAGGGCTATGAAATTGCAAGTCAGGAGCCCTCCTGAAGAATAGGGTGATGAAATTGCAAGTCAGGAGCCCACCTAAAGAATAGGGTGATAAAATTGCAAGTTAGGAGCCTGCCTGAATAACAGGGTGATAAAATTGAATGTCAAGAGCCTTCCTGAATAACAAGGTGATAAAACTGAAAGTCAGGAGCCCGCCTGAAGAACTGGTGATAAAATTACAAGTCAGGAGCCCACCTGCAGAACAGGGTGATAAAATTGCAAGTCAGGAGCCTGCCTGAAGAACAGGGTGAAAAAATTAAAACTTAGGAGATAGGGTGATGAAATTGAAAGTAAGGAGCCTACCTGAAGAATTGGGTAGTGAAATTAAAAGTCAAGAGCCCGCCTGAAGAACAAGTTGATAAAATTTAAAGTCAGGAGCCCACCTGAATAATAGGGTGATGGAATTGCAAGTTAAGATCCCTCCTAAAAAATAGAGTGATGAAATTGAAAGTCAGGAGCCCATCTAAAGAACAGGGTGGTGAAATTAAAAGTTAAGAGTTCACCTAAATAACAAGGTGATGAAATTGCAAATTAGGAGTCCGCCTAAAGAATTGGTTAATGAAATTGCAAGTCAGGACCCCTCCTGAAGAATAGGGAGATAACATTGAAAGTCTGGAGCCCACCTAAAGAACAGGGTGATGAAATTGCAAGTCAGGAGCCTACCTAAAGAATAGGGTGATGAAATTGTAAGTCAGGAGCCTACTTGAAGAACAAAGTGATAAAATTATAAGTCAGGAACCCGCTTGAAGAATAAGGTGAAGATTTTCAAATTTAGGGTCAAATTCTGAAGTACTACTGACGGAACATAGTGAGTTTTTGAGTTCATCTCCAACTTTAAATTTTGTATGGAGAAAGAATCTATTCTCATGTTTAGCCCAAAGATGATCAAATCTTTTGTCAATTTTGAAAGCATCAGAAACTCTAGTCAAGAGTCCAAAAGAAGCTGCATAGATAGGACTTTTGTAATTTTAGTAGTCTTTTGACTTACAATTTTTATTTTTAATGTAATGACAGAGATGCAGACTGGAACCTCGATAGGCCTCACTCGACTCTCCAACTCGGTATAGTCCTTTTTATTTCCAACCTATTAAGATACCTGTGACTCAATCCCCTCATAATCTGGGTAAGTAGGATGTCCAAAATAAAGAATCGATTGCATTTCTTCCTTCTGCTTTCTCCCTTCGAATAATGGTTAGATCAAAATTTTGTCTCATTGTCTATTTCCTTGTCTGAAAAACTTAGTGTTTACATCCAAAGAGGGTCATGATGTTGACACATAATTTTGTCCCTCCCGAGAGTGTATTTTTACCCATTTTTACCCCGTTTTACCATGTGCCTTCACCCATATGATAATTTTCACTCAATAACAAATCCAACAAACTCTTAACCTTTTTGACACCTCACCCTAACAAATTCCATCTCATCCTAACTATGCTACCCCTACCCCTACCCCCATATACTTCTTCTACCCACATACTTCTTACCCCTTTCTCATATTTTATTCCATTTCTTAACAAACACAAAGAAAAGAAAAAAATATATATACAAATCATTGTATATACATATAAAATACATATACACTATAGATCATACAGATCCTCACCATTTTTTTCCACTCATCAATATACATTAGCATCACACATACCCTGTCTTCTCTACATAGACCACAATATTCACACATACGCGATACATACATACTTACAAATAGCAACGCATAAGAGGGATCCTCTATTTTTCATCACTCACATACACTCTCTTAACAGACAATGATATACACACCACACATACAGAGAAATAATACACAAAATCTCACATATACACACACTCATTCATACATACACATACCTCACTGGAAAACGGAATTGATACTCATACTCACTGAAATTCACACTTAATGAATAGATACAACAACAACAACAACAAACCCAGTGTATTCCCACCTAGTGGGGTCTGGGGGGGTCCTTGTAGGGAGAGATTTGAGTGAGAGAGTTAAAATTGATAGAATGGAGGGAACTTGAGAAAGATCTAGTAAGTAAACTCCGAAATTGGCTTAGTTTCTAAGTTTTTCTGATGAAATCTTCACCAAAATTGGTTTTCTTTCATCGGTTTGATCAAACCAGTCTCAAAATCGTCTAAATCTCTTCATTTTCATTTGGTATCTTGATAAATCCAGCCAAAAAATGCTAGATTCATCGGAATCAGTGGTTATTTGGCAGATTCATGCGCTACCAACCCGAACCTCATCTCTTTTGCCACTAAAAAATCTAAACCAGCAACTAAACTAACCGATTCTGGAAAGATTTGGTTGAATTCGATGAGATCTCGAATACATGTTTTCTTGATTTTTGCAATTTCAGTTGCGAGTTGCTTGTTATCTCTTCTTTCTTGGGATTTAAATCTGTTCGGGTTGTTATTTCTCGATATCGAGTTGGATTTCATTCAGTGTTGAGGTGTTCTATTCAGGATTCCATGTTCAGGCTTTTTTAAACATTATTATCAAATAAATTAGTTTTTCAAAGGTTTATCCCTCAACTTTACTCTTTTATTATCTCAAATGTGTTTAACGTTCTGGTTTTTGTGATGTGGTTGCGAGCATATTTAAGCCATGTTGATGGTCTTTCTCTTTCTATCTTTAAAATTAAATAGTCGTATGATTGATAATTACGTTAATTGCGTGATTGATAATAAATTGGGATGGGATTCAAAAATCGAGGAAGTAAATATTAACTTATTTTGATCATTGATTATGTTTTTGATTTAAGACGAATGTAATTTTGTCAAACCCGATTGTGTCATGTTTAGGCCGATAATTGACAGAAAAACATAGGTTAGGTAGGCCGAGGCATCGAGTGAATCATTGGAGCGTAGTTTAGGATTAGTCTAGAATAAAGTAGGTCTAAATTTCTGCATTTTTATTTTGGTTTGTAATAATTGGACTGGACATTAACCTTTTTTGATTTTTATTTGTTTGGAGTGTTTGTGTGAGGTGTTTTAAGGTTTATTCACTTCATAGTATCTACTAGCCAATATACTCCACAAAGCGAACATGGTCGAACCACGGGACCAAGGGGTGTCCCTCGATCAATAGAATTTCTTAGCCGAAATCTCTGTTCGCGAATTAGTTTTAGAGTCAAACTATTTTGAAAAAGGATTTTCAAAGGTGACTCGGCACACCCAATTTATGCTAAGTGGAGACTCTAAGTTTAAATGTAAATAATCCTTTTCGAAACAAATTTTTATTTTTGTCACTTAATAATAAAAACTCTTTCAAACTTAAAATGAATCTTTTTGGTTTTGAAAAAGGGATGTGACAGTTATTCCAATTATTCGTCATCTTGGGGAAATGCCCCGATCCCTGTGATTTATCAAGTCAAATTTAGAAAAATTCCTCAACCTGACCTACAAGGTCTTCCAAAATTATTTTTATTCGATTAACCATTTATGCAATGCAATAGTTTAGGGGAGTAAGTCAAATCATGTGATCATCCATATTTCAAAGTCAATTATACAAGTGGATTGAGGGCAATAGAATTTCCCAAATCAATTCCAAACCAAGATTATCAATTTGGGGGAGAGCCTCGACTTCCATTCCATATTACTATACCCACGCACCCAATCAGCTCAAAAACAATCAATAAAGCATAAATAATGCATATAAAATCATAGGAACACTATTCAAACAACAATGATCCAAAACTCTTAACTTAAGTACCAAAACCAACATTTAAAACCACGTGAATATCAACATTTCATTCCATGAATAAAACAAAATTTTGTAGGAAAGATATACATGCATGAGAATATCAAGAATTTGGAGAAGACACCACACAAATTGACCCCTAGATGTTTAATCCCTTGAAAACCCTAATTGTTCTTGCTTGGTGAATTAGAGAGATTTTAAGATTAGTTTATGATTGTCTAAGTGATTAAAATAACGCACTTTAGATGTTTTATTGTCATGGGTTATGATTGGGAAAAGAGGGAAATGATGAAAGTAACCTCAATTAAAAGTGCAGGAAATTGTTTGCCAGTCATTACGGGTCACATCATGACTCGTGATGACTGGATACAAGTCGTTGCCTAGACTTATAGTCTAGGTAGTGACTCAAGGTAACCTTCACTGGTTTGTTCATTAGTCACACCCTATGACTCATGACCAGAATTTACGATTTGCAAGATACTAGTCGTACTCAGGACAGAAACTTTGGCTACTTTACTGGTTTGGTCATGATACCCTCTCTACGAATCATGATCGTACCTTACGACTTATGAGATGTCAGTTGTAGCCTGAGCAGTAATCTCAAAACTCAAAAATTTTAGAGGAAAAAATCTTGGGTGTTACATGAAGTGAATGGAGGCAATTGCTGAAGTAAAAGAATAGCAGACTTGTGTTGTGAAAAGAAAAGGTTAAAGTGGAGGTAATTAAGAAGAGAGAGAGAAAAGGAGGAGTGTAAGAGTGGTAAAAGGATTATGATGTTACGTCTTAAAAGGAAGTACAAAAATTAAAGAATAAAAAAAGGTAAAAACAATCACAAGCCATTAATGCAGGTAATACCAAGACTTTTTCATATGGAACGAAATCTTTATTCTAACAAGGGCTTTGTAAAAATATTTGCCAAATGATTTTCTGAATCAAAAAAATTTAGAGAAAAATCATCATTTTTTACATGATCTCAAATAAAATAATGTTTAATATTAATATGATTAGCTCTAGAACGATGCATAATATATTTAGATAAACTAATAGCACTGGTGTTGTCACACATTATAGGAACAAATTCAAAGGACAAATTTAAAACAAGTAATTGATGCATAATCCATAAAATTTGAGTACCACAACTTCTAACAGCTATGTACTCAGCTTCAGTAGTTAATAGAGCAATTGAATTTTGTTTTTTATTATGCTATGAAATTAGGGCACCACCAAGAATTTGACATGACCACTAGTGTTTTGCCTATCATTCTTATCTCCTAAAAAGTCAGCATCTGAATATCCAACTAAATCAAAATGTGAGGAATGAGGATAGCATAGTCTAATATCTTATGTCCCGATAAGATATCGAATAATTCTTTTGATGGAAATTAGATGAAAATCTTTGGGAGCCAACTGAAACCTTGCACAATTACACATGTTGAACATAATATCTAGTCAGCTTGCAGTCAAGTAGAGGAGTAATTCAATTATCCCTTTGTATGTCTTTTCATCACATCTTTTCCAGATGAGTCTCAGTCAAGATTTGTGGAGGGACTGATTGGAGTTCCATAAGATTTTTTTTTCTATACCAAACTTTTTTATGAGTACCTTTGTATATTTAGCTTGACTGATTAAGGTACCTTTGGGAGTTTGCTTGATTTGTAATCTGAAGAAGAATGTGAGCTCTCCCATGAGACTCATTTCAAATTCTCCTTCTATTAGATTTCCAAAATTCTCACTCTAGGAAAAGTTAGAGCTACCAAAGATAATATCATCAACATAAATTATCACAATGAGTAGATTAGAGTCAAGATTTTGAGTGAAAAGAGTTGTATCAATTTTACCTCTTTGAAAATTATTGTTTAACAGAAAAGTACTAAGCCTCTCATACCAAGATTTTGGAGCTTGTTTGAAACCATAGAGTGCCTTTGATAGTTTGAATACATGGTTTGGATAGGGTGGATTTTCAAAATTGGGAGGTTGTTTTACATAAACTTCCTCATGAATAAACCTATTTAAAAACACTCTTGACGTCCATTTGATATAATTTAAAGCATTTGAAGGCAGCAAAAGCTAACAAAATTTAAATTGATTCTAACCTCGCTACGAAGCAAAGGTTTCATCATAATCAATACCTTCTTATTGAGAGTAACCTTGAGCCATAAGTCTGGCCTCATTCCTGATAATCTTACCTTCTGCGTTTAATTTATTCTTGTAGACCCATTTGGTTCTAACAACTGAACAGTTGTTGGGTTTTTCAACTAGATTTTAGACTTGATTTCATTCAAAATATTCTAATTTTTACTTCATGGCCTCAACCCAAGACTCATTTCTGAGGGCATTATCAACCTTCTTGGGCTCGATTTGAGACACAAGATCAACAGACACCTATTTTCTTAATGAGGCTCTTGTCTAAATCTTATCATCTATATTTTTGATGATAAATTCATTTGGAAAACATGCATTGCTCCATTATCTTAGAACATTTAATTTTATTGTTTCATTAATGGTCGATGACTCTAAATATGTTATAGTCAACTCATTGATTGATGGTCCAGGAGTTATGTCCTCTTTGGCTCCTGACTGTAGATCCTTTACCTGTTCTTCATCAAAACTCAAACTCATGGAGAGTAATTAGTTTCATAAAATACAATATACATAGATTATTCAACAAATAGAGTCCATTTATTATAGGTTATGTAATCATGATGAGTAGGCCCAAGAAAAATACCTTTATCACTTTGTGGACGAACTTCCCTAAGTTATTCTTACCATTGTTGTGAATGAAGCATTTGCATCCAAAGGGATGAAAATAACTAATATTAGGCTTTTCCCTCTCCATAACTCATGGAGAGTTTTCTTTAGAACTGGTCTAATGATACATCTATTGAGGATGTGACATATTATGCTTACTACCTCTGCCCAAAAATGATCTGGTAGATTATGTTCCAGAAGCATGGTTCTTGCAATTTGTTACAGAAATTTGTTCTTACATTCCACCACACTATTTGTTGGAGAGATCGGAGAGATGAAAAATTTTGAGAGTATCCATTTTAAGCATAGTATTCCTCGAAAGCTTTATTTTCAAATTCTCATTCATGATCACTATAAACATAGGTGATGAAATCTCCTGCTTCTCTTTGTACTCTTCTATAAAATATCTCAAAATTAGTGAATGCTTCATGCTTATAAGAAAGATACATTACCCAAGTGAAATAAGAATAATCATCAATAATAACAAATACATATATTTTCGATCTTGGTGAGGCTAAACAAATCCATGTGGATTATTTAAAAAGGTTTGGTGTTACTGATAATATCTTTGACTTTAAATTATGTCTGAGGCTGCTTACCAAGTTGACAAGCATCACAGATATGTCCTTCTCAAATTTTAGCTTTGGCAGACCTTTCACCATTTCAAGTCTAAAGAGTTTCTTGATGGCATGCATACCGGCATACATGAGATTTCTATGACACAACCATGTGTTATTTATTTTCATAGAGAGATAGGTCAAAGTAGAAAATTTAGTATTATTAAAAATATAAATATTGTCAACACGTTCACTAAAAAGAGAAATATTTTTCATTTTATGTTTGATGAAGAAACTCTCGGCTTTGAAGGATGCTCCAAATCTCGTGTCACATAGTCGACTAATAGTCAGCAGGTTGTGTTTGAGTTTGTCTATGAGATATACTTTAATAAGTTTGCAAGAGGAGTTGAGTTTCACTGAGCCCACTCTAATAATTTCACCTTTGGCTTTATCACCAAATCTGACTGATCCTCCTTCTATTTTCTTTAGAGAACAAAAATTTTCTTTATTTTTGGTCAAGTGTTTGGAACATCCATTTTCGATGACCCACATTTCTTTCCTATAGCTTTTGCGGATATGTTCTTGCAAAATAAGAAGATTAATTTTATGTAGGTACCCAAGTGGTCTTGGATCCTTGAGGGTTAGATTTACTTCCCTTGGGTCGCCAAACCCACACACCTTTAGACCATTGTCTATAGTTGTAAAATTTGTACCCCTTCTTACCACAGGTGTAGCAGACTGTTCCTTGAAAAGAGAAAAGAGGTTTTAGCCGACTCAAACAAACTTGATGAGGAACTTGATATTATTTTAGAAGAATTTGATCTTATGGAACTGTGACTTGGTATTCTTTAATGTTGTTTGACCAAATTTTTGCATTATCAAGTTCTTCTTGAAGTAAGTCGGTTTTGATTTGACATGCTTCAAGTTTAATTATCCATTTCCTTCGTTCCTCTTTTAGATTTCTCTTTAATCGAGCTTCCCAATTTTATTTCTTGAGTAATTTTATTGTATCCATCAATAACTTTTTGAAGCTCGAAAATTATCATGTCAAGATTTTTTGAAAAATGTTGAAATTATGACAATTGTAGGGTCTTACCTCACTTGGTTCACCTTTTTCTATGAAGCATATGTTATCTTCTTATGTCTCTTCCTCAGTTTCATCTTTATCTCTCCATTCCCCAAAGTTTTTGTCTTTTTTGGATGATCTTCTCCTCAATTTTCGATAATTCTATTTAACATATTGAGGTTTCCCATAGTAATAACAGCGATCATTATTCCTTGTGAATTCATTGTTCTTGAGTCCGTATGGTCTCTATTGTCTTTGTTTCAATATTTTTC
Organism: Capsicum annuum; assembly: GCF_002878395.1. NCBI lineage: Eukaryota > Viridiplantae > Streptophyta > Magnoliopsida > Solanales > Solanaceae > Capsicum > Capsicum annuum. The sequence goes on along the minus strand of NC_061114.1, from coordinate 122,400,052 downwards.
TTACTCGGCAATTAATGAGAGTTATTCCTTCATTGTTGTCTTCTTCTAGGGATTTCTCTTCTTCGATTGTTACGACATTGAAGGTCACTGGTTTTTTTCTTTCTTCCTTGTTGTACTTGTTAATAGGATTTTGTTCATGGGCAATGAGGTTACCTCTTAATTCATCATAGGTCAAATTGTGAAGATCCCCATCTTCTAGAATGACAGCTTTAGTTTCCCATGCTTTTGGCAGACTTCTTACAAGCTTTTGGACTTGCAAACTATTTGGATGGATCATTCACAAGGACTTCAATTCACATACAATTTTGCTGAATCGAGCAAACGTTGATTCCACGCTTTCATTTTCTTCCATTTTGAAGAGTTTGTTGACATTGACTAGAGCACTTATTCTCGCCTTTTTGACTTTGGTGGTTCCTTTGTATAATTTGTCACACATTTTCTTTGTGTTTTCACATGTTTATACCTTGTCATATTCTGCTCTGCTAACTGCATAAGAGAGTAAACTTATAGTCCTTGTGTTACTTTAAATTACCTCTTGTTGTTCCTTAGTGACTTTAAAGTTTTCAAAGTCATACACATCAACACTACTTGATTCCTTGTCTTTTTATTTTTCCTTGATTCCTAGAATGGGTTTTGGTACCTTATTAATGACAACCTAGGCTTGGAAGTCATTTGACTGAAGGAAAATTTTGAATCTTCTCTTCCAATGAGAGTAGTGATGTCCATTAAAGTATGGTGTTCTTATGGACGAGTGACTATATTAAAGGAGAACTCTTAAAATCTAATAGTTTGCCGTTGGATCTTTGCTCACGTGTAGTTAAGCAACACTAATTATGAGACCTTAAAAAGGGGGAAAGGGTGAATTGAAATTTTTTCTGAGTCGACTGGTAAGGCTTAACAGTCGACTCACCTGAAAATAAGTATACTTAAATAGAACAGATTTAAGATTAATTATGCAAGTAAGTAAAATAACAACACAAAGATTTATCCTAGTTTGGAACACTAATATGGTGCCTACTTCCAGCCCTCTTAGGTTTCAATAGTTTCCTTAGATCCTTCAAAGTAAAATGGAGTACAGATGTAACAAACAAGTTCTGAAGCTTATTTTTGTATTCAGATCTTGTGACAGAGCCTCAGCTGGTATGACTAAGTTAACTCGATCTTTTCTTTTGTAATAATTGTAAACAAAAAAGTACAAAGTTTTATCAAGACAAAGATTAAGACACACTAAGAATTTTTTGTGAAGTTACATGAGGTCTTCGGTCTTCAATCTTTTCCTTTATAGCCTTCAGCTATTTCGGCTTCTTTGATCTATAAGGAAATCCAAGGGATTTTTTCTTAATCAAGGATTTTGAATTTATTCCTTGGGTGAGGATTGCACCATATGGTACGTCCATATCAAATATGTCAATATGTGTGGTAAAGTCTTCTTGTCTCGAATTTAAGCTCACATCCATACATGTCCATATCGTATATATGTCCATATAGAGGGTGTGATCTTCTTGATGTGAGAGATGTGATTGTGATTGATTTTCAGTCATCTCCTTTATTCTTAAAGACCTAATGGGATCCTTGATTGATGTATTTCCAAATCCAACATCTGCTCTTTGTAAGTGGGTACTTTTTTTCTTGCAAGTGAGGATTACTCAAGATAATCTTCCATATGTTTCTTCTGAGAGATCTTCTTTGATTTGGTTGTACCTGCAAATATTTATTTATTAGTTTGTCGTTATCAAAACATATTATGTAAGTATGGGGCTAACATACCTAATCCATCAGCTTGGAATATGGTACAGCTTCTTAAGAGATCATACAAACCCTACAAGTTGGAATCGGCATCCTCATTATCTAGATTGATAGGCTTTTTTTGCCTTTTCTCTATGTTTATATTTGTCGTGTTCAATTCAAGAGGTGTTTAGTCATCCAAAAGAGTGGATCTCACCCCAGATCCCCTAGGTATCACGTCACTAGAATTAGGAGCGTGCTCAGGGACATTGTCCCCCATACGGTCATCATTGTCATTTTCCATGACCTATTTTTCTATAAAGCAAAAACACAAAATCTAATAAGAAGAGAAATGAAGTTAAAAACCCACACAGTGCCCTGGCCCCACGGTGGGTGCCAAAATATTTACCATTGTTTTGACAGTTAAATTTATTTATGGGTCAAGAGCATGCCTTATGGTCTAAACTTATGGTTAGCAGTAAATGTTTGTAGAAAAAGTAAATAATGTAAATAGAAGACAAAACAAATTGAACAAAGTAAATATTAAGAACAAATTTGTAACTATAGAAGAGCACACAGTCCTTCCAGCTATAGACAGGATATGATTGAGCTCGTGCATACTAGCAAGAAATAGTAAAATAGCTAAAGGAAATAAAGAAAGCTTAAGAACCAAGCTAGATATATTTTATTGCTTCTGATAGAGATGAGCAAAAAACATATACTTTACAATTAGGGAATGAGTGCCTATTTAAAGGGTATAGAGATTGCCCTTTGACCAATGGGATAGCATTATTTTCTGAGGCCATAGTATCTAATGATTGGTAACCACTTGACCTTGAGTCTTTGGGGATGTCATCCCTATATTGTGTGTCTGATATAGTTCAGCCAAGAGTTGCCTACACACGTGAATAATCTGACACCACATATTTTTATTTTTGCTTTGCACACAGTCATTATTATTGATCCCCTTTGTCCACTTTGGTGTTGTTTAAGAGGCCATTTCTTTATGTCGAGATCATTCTTGAAATGATACCGTCATAAGCCAATTCACATTATACCCAACCCGAATCAGCCGGTCTCTTTCAAAGCTATTTTACCCCATATAATTGTGACATATAATATCAATTCTATTATTAAAAGACAAATAAGAATCACTTTGTAATTATATGAATAAAACATGTTTAAGTAATCCCCCATTCCTTTTTATTAGTGTAATATCTAAGAATATATTTTTCTATTTATATGTTCATTTTAATAAATCAAGAATTTTTTTTTCAATTTTAAACCCTTATATTATATATAGATTTTATTCACACTTTATCTTATATATAATTCTTATGAGTTTAGTCTGCTTATGTGTCTACTAAGTATCACGTATTTTGGTATTCATACTACACTTCTGCATCTTTTTTCATGATACAAGTCTTAGTACGAGTAATCGTTATTGAATTTGTACTTGTTTGGGACTCTTTTCTTTAATGATTTGGGGTGAGCTTTTGGCGTGTAGAGTTATGTCATCTCCTTATATACATACGTACATACATACATACATACATACATCCAAACATACATACATACATATATATATACATGTATATTGAGTGTGTGTGTGTATGGGCCCTTGTAATATATATATATTACATATTTGACCCACTTACTCTATGGACATGTTTTTTTACTGGCCTATTACTTGTTACTTGTCGTTCTAGGCGATGGGGTTCGACTTACCTACGAGTGGGTCATAGTAGGTACCATCATGGACCAAATTTTGGAGCATAACACATAAATAGAAGTATATTGAAACATAACAAGAGTTAAATCCTTTATCCATCATGGAGATAAATCCTTTATCCAAAAAGTGAAATAATTTAAAATGTGATTTAAGAGTTAAAACTAAAACTAGAAGTAAGACTTAACTGACTGTCTATCTATGAAGCCTATAATTATGTCTAAGTATTATCTACTGGGACAAGGCCGCTGACATACCTTTATTAAAGCAAAACTAGAAACTGCTAAACTACATACTAAACCCTTTGAAAGTGTAACGCCCCAAGAACCTATCCCGAGATGTCACACAGTGCTTAAGGCCATACGTGGCCTCAAGCTACCCTTCTAAGCCTATTATCACTTTCAGAACTCACTACAACACTAATCATTTTAAAATAGGGAAGAATAATCATGTCATGAGCATACTGTGATATGAAGAAATACTGTCCTGTACAAATAAAATACTGAAAGTTCTGTACATACTGGTACTCTAGTCTTACAAAGCCTCTACTACAAAAGACTGAGGAGCCATTGGGACAGATCCCCAACTGACTCGCCTAAACTGAAAAGAAACAACCATCTACTATCAAGGACAAAAATCAGGGATATAGGTCCTCGAACCATGATGACTCACCAACTAAAAGAATGTAGATGGAGGTACTTAAAGATCACTATTGCTGCTGAGACTGAGCACCTGAACCTACATCATGAGAAAATGTAGAACATAGAAAAGTATGGGAATCAGTACTTGGGATTATACTAAGTATGTGGGGGTGTATGCAACACTTTTAAACAATATCATAAATGTAAAATAAAGTCATGTATGCTGATAATAATGACTCTCTTCGCTTGAATTTCCTGAAACATAGTTTCCATAACTCATCGATAATAACACATGCTTCACAAATCTCATAAATCATTAGACTCAACTCAAACTCTTTAAGTCATGACTTAGAGTGACTCGGTAACTCAAGAAACTTAGACTATTATGGACTTAGGAGTTTTTTAAACCGACATAAACATATGAGCTACATGGAGTCCAGCGTTTTGCCCTCCTAAGGAAGGAACCCCACATTGGCGGGAGCGTTATACTCTTGCCAGGGAGTATAACCTCAAACTCATCTCTATGATCACAAACTCGAAACTTTGACCCTCAAATCTCAATCCTACGGTGGCACGTAGTTATGAGGAAGTAGGATGCATTGAACCCACACTTCTCGTTCGGTGCTAAATACTCCTCCCAGACTCAGCTCAGAACGCGTTAGAAAATCCACCTTAATCAACTCAAGGGTCTATCATGAAGACCAAAACATAAATATTTCTCATCTGTAAATCATAATCAACTTGTGGATTCCTAACTTGACTCAAACTCAAAACAATCTTTCTCGACATCAAGTACACTTGCTTATTAAATCATATCAAGTATCAAGGCTTTAAGAAAACATCATAGAACTTATTATTGACTCTCAAGCTCAATATCAATATATATTCAATAATCAAACTTCTCAAGAAAAAGCATAAACCATGACACTTATGTTAAATCACTTAGAAATCATCATCTCATGATAACAATATACAACTCATGGCATAAATTCTCAATTTAAGAAATAAAACAATGAAATAGTCATATATATCAATCTTGAATAGCTCAATTCTCATAAATCATTGATAAAGTAATTTGGGTGTAAACCCACTTGCAAGGATCATGAAATTCCAATAGTAAAAATCAATTCTTTGGGCACAAGAATGAAAGGATATTCTTGTTCAAGCCCCACATACCTTGATTATTATTCGGGATGAATAAACTTGCTATAGACTTCTTTTCTCACTTCTTGCGTTAGAGATCTTAATGTTCTTGACTTGGAATTTTTAAATCTTGAACTAATTTGTGAAAGCCATGGCTTAATGTTGAGATGTTTAGACAAGAATTGGATTGAATTTTGGAGAGAAACCCTAGAATTTTAGAGAAGATGGAAGAGGAAATGAGGATTTTCTCCCTCACTTATATATATATATATATATATATATATATATATATATATAAATGGTAAGGATGGGTAGAAAAGACCAAAAATACCCTTGAGTAAATTCTAGAACAGAGCTTGATTTTTTGCCCTAGCACGACGCGCCAGGATCGCGGTCCTTCAGTGGAATTGGACAATTGGAAAACTACTCAGTGGCGCAACGCGGTGAAGTCGCATTTGCCACCTTGGTCGTGACCTAGAAGGGCACCGCAACACGGTGGAATCGCATTGGTGAACTAAAATTTGACAATCCTAAAATTGAGCCTTAGCGCGACGCATCAATATCACGGAGGGTCACTGAAAAATGACAATTTTCATTTTGGCTGGCTCCGCGATGCGCTAAAGTGCCAGGTGGTACACTGTCTCACTAAAATGCCTTTAACTCTTCACCCGAGTGTCGGATTTGGGCGAATTTGGTATCGATGGAAAGCTTATTCAATTATCTACATGGAAAAAAGTAGAAATTAGATAAATACAACATGGTATAAACATCAATCACTTTGGAAGTCATCCATATTCACTTAAAAGATAGATTTAGGCTTAAGAAACAATCAGGGTATTACAGAAAGTAAGGAGGGCGCACCAATAGATGAATGAAGAATCTAGCATGGCATCATATCTTGAGCATAGGTACCTAAGTTTGCATCATAAAAATATGCAACGCCAAATGACTTCAAGTATGTGGAATGTACTGTATGTAATAAAGCTAAATGAAACATGAAATAGAGATATGACTATTTTATAATATAATTGTATTATTGAGACATAAAGGAAAATGTATGACAAGGTTAGGAGATGGATTGTACAACTAAATCTTAATAGAGATTGAATATCTGAATCATAAGATAAATGTATAATTGAATCATAAAAGAGTTTGAATATATGAATTATAAGATAATTGTATTATTAAATCACAAAATATACTAGATATATAGGTTCATAAGGATTTTCAAAAAGGTTTCCTTTTGGGGAAAATTATTTTTTCTGAAGAAAAGTTTTCTGGAGGGGATTTTCTCAATAGTGATATACACCATGTGAGCTTATGAAGTTCAGTCATCACCCGATTAGAAGATCATCATATACCTTGAAAGGACATAGGGTGTTTAATTTCTATGGATCTATTCTAAGCCAAAAGGCAGGGACTTAAAGAGGAGTCACCCGAACTAATGGTACAATTTTATCATACGTTGGCACACATAGTTTTGGGTATTCATTATCTAAACTCATACTTTTTCTGTTACCAATAGTCCTCCAAAAACATACTATTATGCGCATATCATTATCTTTGAAAATAAATAGAGAACCAAGTTCTTAGAACATGACGTGGAGCCTTGCACTCAAAATTATAATTTTTAGTTCATTCTAGTGAACCTTGCACTCAAAACTATAGTTCTTTTTTCATGCTACTGAGCCTTGTACTAAAAATCATAATCATGTCATTGAGTTCAAGTTTTCAAGACAAAATATATCCTTTTCATAAACATTTAAACTTCATAATTTAATCTTGAAAAAATTCATGAAGTGAGGTATATTCAAGAAATTGAATCCTTTAATATGGGTACTTGAGAGTTCGTCAAGAATCAAGGAAATCATGACTTAAGAATCAAATCTAGCCCTATGTTTTTCACAAAAAACACTACAATCATGAGAAATATATTCATGAGGAAAGAATATGACTTTCCCGTAAATAAAGGGTAGCCTTACATACCTTTCTTGTTCCTACTTAATGGAGGGTGCTAGAACTTATAGAAGAATTTTGAGAGATTTGTTCCTCTTGAATCTTTAGTGTAGTTTTTCTTTAAAATTCTCAATACTTCTAAGCTGATATATTTATAGAGGTGTAGATAACTCTGAATTCTTTCTAAATTCAAACTTGAAATTAGAAAAATTTTGCCTGTAACACCCCTAGTTATCGTGTTGCCTAATGCACTGCCTAGGTACGGCATTGAGGAGCCAAGGCTGCCTGATGCCCCTCTGAAATTGGATGGCCAAGGCGGTGTGGATACCATAGCCTTGTCCGAGGTGGTTCCCTAGCCTTTACTATGTCATCCTGACTTGATTTTCCCCTACTTTCTCTATAGCTTGCTCATGACTAATTTCTAACCAATATTTGGGTCAAATAACTTAACTTTGGATCTTCAATATACATGCATGATTGTGTGATACACTTTTATTTAGAAGAATATCATTTTTATGTATTTAGAAATAAGTTAGCCTTATGATATTCACATTACCCTTAATGAAATAATTTCTAGTCACACAAACGTTTATGACAATTTTTTTATCACACTCAAGTTTTAGAAGTCTTGTAACTCCCTCTATTGACACAAAATTTAAGCTAGAAATGAAAATTTATAAATTTGTAGTTCAAAACAAGGCATGAATATTTGTGAGACTGTAAAAATCATTTCATGAAAGTAAAATTAAAAAATCTAAGTTAAATTATCTCTAACTTTAGCTTGTACATTTAGACCTTCTATTTTGTTTTAACATACGGGAAAGGGACAAATATACTCCTGCACTATGATAAATTATATGTATATACTCTCTGTTATACTTTGGGCACACATATGCCTCACTAAAAATTAAAACATGAGGGGTTTAATTTATTTAATGTTAGTTTTTGGATGTGGTATGGACTGCGTACATTTACCCTCTCCAGACCCCACTATGTGGGAATATACTGAGTTTGTTGTTGTTGTTGTTGTTTTGAAATTAGCAGTAGTGGAGTGGAATTTGTGGTTATATTTTTTGGTTAAAACTTACACGCATCGGGTGTATACGTAAAGTCAATACATGTATGCCATGTGATTGAATTTAGAATTCAATGTTACTTAATCATAATTAATTAAATTGTAGTTTACTTAATTTAATTAATTAACCATGATAAAGAACATTAGTTTGGTGTACACACTAAGTGCGTGTGTAATTAGTTGTTGTTCAATGTATTGTTGTTATTGCTAGTGTATTATTGTTGGTGTTGGTAATGAAGAATTAGAAGAGGGTTGTTATTCCTAGTGGATGTCGCTATATTGTGTGTGTATATCGTTATAGGGGTGAAAAAATGCATCTACTAGATATGTGTCTCTTGAGTTTTAATTAGAACTTGGTCGGGTGATGGATTTATTTGGTAGGTAGTGGGTTTGGGTTAAATATTTGTGATAAGAAATTAAGACGAAAAAGGGATTAAAATACCTTTGAACTATGATAAATGATACGTATATATCATCCGTCATATTTTGAACACACATATGCCCCTACCGTTAGTGTGAGGGGCATACACATATCGTTTTATTAAGGGTAAGAGCATGTGTGTATCCAAAATATAACGAAAGATATCTACATATCATTTATCATAATTCGAGGATATATTTGTCTCTTCTCCGTTCCGTTTAGTATATAGGCCATTTGAACCCGTCCTTTTAATTAATAAAACATATATTACTTTGATTACACATGCCAAACAATCCTAAATTATTTCCACCACTCGTAAAGTAGTACCTATTCACTAAAGGAGGAGGATTTTTTCAAAAAATGAAGAGATAAGAGTAAGATGAGGAGGTGACAAAAAAGTCTCTAAATTAAAATTAGTGACAACTTTAATCAGTTAAGATCAAAGCTTCATTTAAATTTTGATTAAGTGTAATTTTAAAAAATTTTAATTTTTAAAAAGTCCTCCAACTCTAAATTTCAAATTTTACAATTTCCCCCCTTTTCTTATCTTTCAATCTTTCTTCTTTTGTTTTTCTTACTCTCTCTGAATTTTTTTTCTCCCCATCTTCTTCTTATTTTTTTCTCTCTCTAGATTTTTCCTCTTCTTCTATCTTCTCTTCTTCTTTATCTTTCTCTTTTCATTTCATTCTTCTTTCTTTTTTAATTTTCATAGACTATTTAAAAAAAACTAAAAAATTTGAAAAGAAAATTTTTGATTTCTTTTAAAAATGAATGAAGAAATAATTCAGCAAATTCAGCAACTACGAGAGTTGCTTCAGCAACTACGGTAATTGCTGAAACAACTACTATTAGTTGTTGTGTTACAATAATTATTGAAGTTGCTGCAGCAATTATCGAAATTGCTGCAGCAACTATCAAAGTTGTGCAACAACTATCGAAATTGCTGCAGCAACTTCGGTTGTTGCTGCAGCAACTATCAAAATTGTTGCAGCAACTTCGTCTGTTGCTGCAACAACTTCTATACTTAATTTCTGAAAAAAATGGTTAGAGGAGGAGCCCACGAAAAAGTGATAATTATGATAAAAATAGAGGTGTTGGTGCTGGTGGTGACGCCGAATGAAAAGATGATATTTGTTATGGTGTTGATAGCAATGGTGGTGGAGGAGAAAAAAAAATAGGCGATAGTTATGTAGAGGAAGGAATTAATGGTGAATCTAGAAGAGGTGGCAATGGTAGTGATAATGACAGTGGAGGAAAAGGAAATGGCAACGGCGACGGCAACAAAAAAGGTGTGAAGGAGGAGGAGTGATGGTGTAGGAATCTTTGTGTAAATATGGTGTAGGGATCTTTGTGTAAATATTGTTATTGGGTTAATGATTTTTTAATGGTTTTATAAAAAAAAAAAATATTGAGTTATTGATTCGGTTTGATTTTTTATTACTGGGTTATTGGGTAAACCGATAACCCAATATATATATATATATATATATATATATATGACTTATTATATATTTCTCTTAATTTCTCTTTAATTTTTATAGATTAACAAAACTATTATTTCAATGATACAAACTCTTAATTTCTACTAACAACATTTGGTTCAAATTTGAAGATTCTTGTAAATTAAAACACATCATGTAGGATTATTAGTTGCAACTAAGATTCGATTTTCTTCATGTTAGTTACTACTATTTCTATTTTATGAGTATTTTCTTCTCGATTAAATTGAAAACTGAACCGTTAAAGACTAAGAACCGATAAACGAAAAACCATAAAAAAATATCTTATTAATTTGGTTATTGGTTTAACATTTTTAAAAACCAAAAACCGATAAACCGAACCAATAATATGTAAAACTGAACCGAACCGACCGATGCGCACCTCTAAGTTTTAAAATTAGTATCATTAATACTAATCTTAAAATTATCACCTCTACTTAATATTTAAAACTTGTATCACTCTTTTTTTGTTTTAAATTTTTTTTTTTTACCACCCTTAATTAATTTATCTAAGTAAGATATCTCCATGCCGGCAGCTGCAAGACAGCGTGTCTTTTGGAAATGGCATTATTAGTAAATATATAAAAAATAATGTGGAAATGGAAAGTGCCACGAGTGAAACAGAGGGAGCCGGCCTTATTCCAGATGGCAATGTACGGCAGGTCAGTGGAGATCGCGCACAACACCGACCTCTTATCAACAAAATCTTCGAAAAACAGAAAAATCTCGGTCCAAAGTTTCTCTCTCGTCTTACTTCTACGTCTGTTGTTACAGCATTTTTCTTTTAACACGAAATCTTTCATCAAGCTCCCTTTCCGGCCATGACAGTCATTGCTACTGCTGCTGCTATTTCTCTTTCTCTTCCTTTCTCTTTCTGCCGCTCTACCAAATCTTATACTAGAAAGGTAGGTACCCTTTTCTTTACTTTACTATTTTTTCCGGAGACTCCTTTGAAATTGTAGTAGAAAAAAAAAAAGAAAAATCTGTTTCTTGATGTTGGTTATCTATATAGAGATTTCAAAACCATTTTGGTGAGATCTTAATGGTTGGTAGCTGATAGTTTGAGACATGCTTCACTCTGTTTGGATGGTTGTTACATATTCTTTGACAATGCATGGTGTTGTTTAGTATTGTGTTGTGTTGCATGGTGATGTATTGCTTTAATGAATACAAAGTTTGGATAGATCATATCATTTTTTGTTGTCACAAAAGAATGATATTCGTTGTTACAAAAGAAGGGTATTGGAGTAGAGATACTATAAAAAGCTAAGATAAATGATAAAGTATGATTATTAAATAATAAGTTAATACAAAATGAGGGGAAAAGAGGTAACCGGCACATCACAAGAACCAAACCGGTGTTACACAAAATGGGACTTTCGTTGTTACCTAACGATGGATTTAACGTTACAATAAGATTTAACTAACAATCAAAACATGCATTGTATTTAAACTAACAACACAATACAATAACAACCGTCCAAACAAGCGTCGGTATCAAAAGTGGATTGATTTTGACTAGTGATCTTGTGGACGGCAAGTTTTGCTGCATAGGTTGGTGCTTAGGATAAGATCTGAATCGTGTAATCGATTGCTCTTTTAGGCTATTGTTTATGATATTGGAATGTAGATCCATACATCAATTGCATTTTCTCTGTGTGAACAATAATAGTTGACTGGTTACTGATTTTTCATCTTGTTCACTGTCAGTTTGTCAAAGGCAGCTTTGGAGTATTTGCAGTGTATGGGGAGGAGGGTGGGATTCCAGATAAGAAAGATTCCTGGTTGGCACTCTTCAATGTGGAAGAGCCTAGGACTAAAGTTCCACAAAGTAAAGGCAAGTTCTTGGATGCAAATCAAGCTGTAGAAGTTGTTAGATATGATCTACAATACTGTGATTGGAGAGCTCGGCAAGATGTACTTACTATAATGCTCCTACACGAAAAGGTATGTGTTGAATTGATGTGTTTCTATTTCCTAGGGTTTCTTAACTTTGAATCTTGGTAAATACAACATCCACCGTCTTTATCTAGGTCTATATACTTCTACAATATGTTCTGATCAGTAAATATTATGTAACTAGGTCATAGAAGTCTTAAACCCTCTAGCACGTGATTACAAATCTATTGGAACCATGAAGAACAAACTTGCAGAGTTGCAAGAAGAACTTTCTCTGGACCACAACCAGGTATAGAAAATTCTGGCCTAGATACTGACTATTTTGATACAAATTGCACTTTCAGTTTTCTAGTCCCACAACCCTTGGATGTTCAGGACTATTTCACTTTGATATGTCAAACTTATTGAAACAAGTCTTCTTAGAAATAAATGGAAAGTTGTATAGAGAAACAATTCAATTATCTTGCTTATTTTTCGTAAGAATAAAGTTCTATATCTGAAGTACCAATACAACAGGTACATATATCTGAGGCCCGGGTTTCTGCTGCTTTAGATAAGCTAGCTTACATGGAAGAGTTGGTTGACGATAGGCTTCTGCAAGAGAGAAGTACAGCATAATCAGAATGCTCGTCTTCCTTCGCCAGCACGTCAACAGGGTTATTAGACACTGTTAAAAGCAAGCAACCTCGAAGAACGCTGAATGTGTCAGGTCCTGTCCAATATTACAATTCCCATCTGAAGAACTTTTGGTACCCTGTTGTGTTCTCTGCAGATCTCAAGGATGACACCATGGTGAGTCAATTATGTCATATCTGCAGTACTCTACTTGCATAAAAGAAAGAAAACATTTGATTCAACACACAAAACCATGTAGATGCAAAATTATGATCATGCTATACTATCCCGTCTCCTACTTTATGAGAGAGAACAGATATATGACTTGAGGAAAATCTAGATAGGGATGTGACTTTGATATTCTTACGGTGTTCCGTTAAATTCTTATGGCTCTTCTGCCTGATGACTGTAAACTGTATTGTTTCAGTTACCAATTGATTGCTTTGAGCAATCATGGGTGATCTTTCGTGGGACTGATGGAGAATCTGGATGTGTACAGAATACATGTGCACATAGAGCCTGCCCCCTTGATCTTGGCTCAGTGAATGAGGGTCGCATCCAATGCCCTTATCATGGTGAGATAAGTTTGAATCTTGCCATTTTCAGTTCAGAGTTCATATTTGGGAGATGGACATAGCTTTCAAATGTGTCTTGTGGAGGAAATGAAATATCTGACACTAACTTTTGATGTTTATTAATGAATTAGGATGGGAATATTCTACTGATGGGAAGTGTGAGAAAATGCCATCTACAAGATTACTGAATGTAAAGATCAAAGCACTGCCCTGCTTTGAGCAAGAGGGAATGATATGGATTTGGCCAGGAAATGATCCACCTGCAGCTACTCTTCCTTCTTTACTTCCGCCTTCTGGATTTCAAATCCATGCAGAGGTTCTAAATCACTACCGTTAGCTTTCAGTTGTTTATAAGAAGACTGTCTTACAACATATTTTTGAGTATTTTGCCTTTCAACTTTTTTCACTGAACTGCAGATAGTGATGGAACTTCCGGTGGAACATGGACTACTTTTAGACAATCTTTTGGATCTTGCACATGCCCCTTTCACTCATACATCAACCTTTGCTAAAGGATGGAGTGTCCCAAGGTAGTTATGGTAACATGGTGCTAATTATCTAGAAGTCTAGGAATAAATCAGTAGTTAATAAAAGAGTGGATTATTTTTCTATTTATTTCATCTGGTCTGAAAACTTGTGGGTGTCGGATATCCGATCAATAAATCCCACAAACTGCGGAAGCTTAAGGCTTAAGCGGAAATGAAAGAGGAGGTTGAGGGAATCCACTAAATTGAGGGCTTCAGTCGCTCGCTGTAACGCTCGTTAGTAGACAGTGAGTGGAGTGCTAAGCCCTTTAGATATGTTTTAAGACATAAGAAGTGATTTCAAGTTGTGAATTGAGTAGTATATGAAGGTGCACGCACTTATAATTCACCTTTTCTTTTTATTTCAGCTTGGTAAAGTTTTTGACTCCTGCATCTGTCTGCAAGGATATTGGGATCTGTATCCAATAGATATGGAATTTAGACCACCTTGTTTAGTCTTATCCACCATTGGAATCTCAAAGCCGGGCAAATTGGAGGGACAGAGCACCAGGCAGTGTTCTACTCACCTTCATCAACTTCATGTTTGCTTACCTGCATCACGACAGAAGACACGGTTTTTATATAGAATGTCACTGGATTTTGCTCCCCTGCTGAAACACATTCCCTTCATGCAGTATGTTTGGAGACATTTTGCTGAGCAGGTTAAATTCTGTCCTAAACGTTTTGAATGGAGGCAATTACTTTTAACATCTTATGGATCATCAGTCAGTGACTGATCTGTCAAAAACTGCATTCTGTTCTGGGGCCTTACACAGCTCTAGAAGCTCAAAGTCGCATTGCTTGGGAACTCTGATTCCTGGAAGTTACATACAATTGCCTAAAAATAGAACGAAACAATTGTGAGCATGATCATCTGATATAGAACCTTTCCAGAAATCAAATACAATTTCACCCTCTTTAATACATGTTACTGATTTTTGCTTCTTCAGCAAGGATAATGCTGCACAGAACTTCCCTTCTATAAAGAAAATCAAAATGAAAGACCTGTTACTAACCTTTTTCTCTCTTCTTTGTAAAATTTTGTGCAGGTTTTAAATGAAGACCTATGGCTTGTGCTTGGCCAGCAGGATCGCATGCTCAATGGGGCCAATATTTGGAACCTTCCAATGTCTTACGATAAGCTAGGTGTCAGGTATAGAATATGGAGAGATGCTGTAGATAGTGGAGCAAAGCAGCTACCATTCAGCAAATGAATATACAAGTATTCCATCAAGTACCGAGTTTACTTCTCAAGATGATTTAATCTCTTCATCGCCAGCTCGTGGCGAAATTCAGTTCAGCTGAGAAGTTCTCTTACCACTCCATATTTGTTCTTGTTAGGAGATACACCCCTTCTGTAAATATAGCTGTACACAAATTTTGTTAGTTTCGTGTACAGTTTGAGCTAACCTTACATCCCTCACCAATTATTATATCCTGTCCTATTTACCACTTACAAAATTTCATAGGTTGTCTGCCGAGTTCCAGAAATGGCGCTCCACTTGGTCATAGGGTAATTTTTTTAATCTCAGATTTCAATAGAGAGTGTTCTTTTTGCCAAACGCGAAGCCAAAGGTCTTTTAATCCTTGGTTTCAGTTTGAGCTAAATTCTGGTTTCAGCTTGAGCTAAATTCTATCAGTATGTTAGCATTGAAATTTTATCCTTGTATACTATTGTTGTTGATGTTCCTATGCTGAACGAGGCAGTGTAAAGCCTCGGAAAATCCAAGCCTAGAATAGAACCATGCTACAAGTATGTGTAGAGTAAATCATCATGTTTTAACAGCATAAGAGGGGATATGGCCATGTACCAAGGCCATGAGAACCCCTTTAGCCCTTAACAAAGTCAAAGCCTCCCTTACCTATTGATTCCTAAAGTAGTGATCAGCTTCAAATGAGTATATCTTCGAGATTCTGATGCATTTTCGAGCTCCAAAACCACCAAAAGAAATATATCTGAATTACCTTTCCAATGCATCTAGCTTCGTCTTAATCCGACGACGGAGTAGGAAGTTATGGCCTTTTCAGTGAAGCACTACTTTGCAGTGAGACACCACGAGACCAACTAAGACCATAGTTGGATTGTATGATCGTACCATGATCTCGTTTGATTGAGATAAACTTCTGAAAGTTGACATAGTGTACCTTCAAACCACGAGAGGGGACCACAATCGTGCTTTAAAACCACGACCCCAGGCACGATGATGACTCCCACTGATGCCCTTGATGTAACCAATGAATATACGAACCAAGATACGATTGTAGGTAGAACCCACGGTCGTACCGAGGCTCGTCTGATCATGTTAAGAGAGTTCTCATCCAGCTCCCAACCACGAGTGCAACCTACGATCGTAGGAAGGTCTCGTACATTCTTCCCCGAAGTTTCCAGTTATGAAATTTTAAGGGACAAACCAATCTTTTCCCACTCTTTTAATATCAATGCTACAATGTTTTTGGAATTCCAAGAGTCAATATTAGGGTTAATAAGATCCTAAGCTCTCATACTTAGAATTTATCAGACACTTAGTTTCAAAAGAGAAAAACGGGCTATTCCTTTTTCCCAAGGCTAGTTAGGGTTCATCTTCCTCAAGCATCCAACTCTATAGAATTCTTCAGGGTTCTCATCTCCAGGTATGTGGGATTTCATCATTGGGTTCCTTTTCGCCCATTGAGTCCTCAAGATAACTTATCTCTCTAGCTTAATTCTCTTCCACAACTTTGGGTTATGGATATTGGTAGATTTATTTATATCTCAGTCATTTGGTGTCATTGAGTTATGATTCTCGTTTTACCATGAATTCCAGTGTTATTATTTGATTGTGATCATAAACTAAAGTTACATAGTAAAATTCTATGATTTTTAGACCTGAGTCGTTGAATTTTGTAGTTGCGTTCAGTTTATGAGATTGACATAGTAGTTGTATTCTTCAGAGAGAGTGGGTCATGAACACCCGATGAACTAGGATTTCATGCATATACTTTTGGATGCTATATTCCCTAGTTTACATGTTTTGAGTGCTTTTAGAAAATACATTTATTTCAATTATCAGATTAGTACCAGTAGAGTGCATTACAGATTATCAGCATCGTTCAGTTAGGAGTAGTGCTTAGCACCGAGTGGACGTAGGGAAGAAAGTTCATCTATCAATTAGGCCGAGACCTTTAGTAGAAGTCCCTAAGTCCCAGAACTATGGCGCCATCGTAAGTTCAAAAGGGTCACCCCTCAAATCAGGTTGACACCTTAGTCCTTTTGGACATCAGTTTATTGGATTTGCGTTAGTAAGTGCTCATACCCTTGGCATGGTATTGAACACCCTTCCATCTAGGTGTAATGCCCCAGATTTTTTCCTCTAAAAATTTCTTGAGTTTTGAGCTTACGGCTCAAACTATGACTTACCTAACAAGTCGTAAGGTCTTCTTATGGGTTGCAGGGCTCGAGTCGTAGGGTGACCAGTGAGGGCGACTCATGTTTCTATTGTGACTACGACTAGGATGTCATGAGTCGTAATGACTCTATACGGGTCGTAGGGTACTTTTCGTATTCGAACCGAAGCAGATGCCCAATGTCACTATTATTGTTACAACTAGGACCCTACGAGTCGTATGGTACAACTCGTAGGTTAACAATGAGGAGGCCCCATGTTTCTGTTCAGACTATGAGTCATGGCGATAACTCATAACCTGATGTCATGAGTCGTGACGTGACTCATAGCCACTAGCAACAGTCTTTTCTCTGTTTTAATTGGGGGAAGTTTGGTCATTTCCTCTTTCCCCAATTGTGACCCTCGATCTTAAAACCCTCGTGGGACCTTATTATCAATCAAACACACTCTTAAACTCTCTCAAATTCCTAAGTCAAGAACAAGATAAGGTTTCTCAAGGTTGATCATTTAGAGCCTTCACATGGTGATTTCTCTCCATAATTGTGATACTTTCAGACATGTACCTCTCCCCTTAAACTTGTTTGACTTAAAGCATGTATTTAAGTGGTTATTCATGTGGATTTGATTATGGATTTTGATTTGGGTTGAGGGTTTTGGGAGGATTTATACTTGATTTGCATTCACATGATTTTAATGCAAGTGTTCATGTTTTATTTATGTATTTTGAAACCCGTTGGAGTGCATGGATATGGTGAATGGGATAGGGATCGAGGTATTCCCCAATTTGATGATTTTGGTTGGAATTTGGTTTTGAAAATTGTGTTCCCTCAACCCACTTACATTATTGGATTTGAATTATGGTTAGTCCTATGATTTGGCTTACTTCCCTATACTGTTGCATGGCATAAATGATTAAATGGATAAAAAGGGTTTTAAAGGCCTTGTTGGCCATGTTTTTAATTTTAAATATGATTTAATGAACATAAGGGGTTCCCCCAACTTGATTCGAACAATGGAGGTCATGGCATTCCCCCAACTTGATTTAACGAACAAGGGGGGTCGTGACATTCCCCCAAGTTGATGGAATTGATATGGCATAATTATAAGCTTGCAAGCGTAATGGTATGATAATACCTATGGTTGATGACTTAATGGATAATTCATTGGTTAAATGGATAGGTTATGTGAAACTTGTCTTATTGGGCTTAAAAGGAGTTGTGTAGCTCACCATGTAAGGTGGAGGTCCCGGGAGGACCGACACTAGAAACCACGTTTGTTGGCATGGGGGTCTTTATGACCATGTACATGGTTCACACTTATATATATTTTGGACTGCAGGGGTTATGAAACACCCTAAACCTTGGCCCTTGCAAAAATTCTTGGGTCTTGGACATTCTATCCATGGTATGACTCGTACCCTAAGATACGACTTTAGCCTCTCCCTCATATGTTGGCCAGTGTAGTATGAATTACACATTGTCCAAGATATGATTCAGCCTCTCCTAATTCGTATGTTAGGGTACGATTCATATGTTGCCTAGTCGTATCTTTCCATAAGCTTAGCTGAGTTAAACCTATCCAAAGTACGATTTAAGGTACGGTTTGGGGTACTATTCATACCCTAAGATATGAGTTATGCATTTGTAGTTGTATCCTGGATAGTTTAGGGGTCCAAGGTGAGTCTTAGATATGAGTTAGGGTACCATTTGTACCCTAGGGTATGGTTTGGTGTCGGAGTCGTACCCTCGTACGGGTTAGTTTCCATATTTTAAGCTGAGGGCTTCATGGACATTTCCCACCCCAAAACCCTTAAGTCCCCTCACAATATAACATGTTGTAGCCTCTGATAACATATTTTGGAAGATTAAAACTCACCAAAACCACTCTCTAACTCACTCTTGAAGATTGGAGGCTAGGGTTTCTCAAGAGTTCATCTAGAAGCTAAGAGGGGTCAAGTTCCTTCCGTGAATCATCTTGTATAAGGCATGTATATATTCCCTCATTGTTAGCTCAAAAAATCATGTGTTTTTAACAATGATTTTGACTTGTAAACTGTGGTTTTGAAATCAAATGTTAAGGGTTTTGATGCATAGTTTTGGGTATTATTTACTCTTGCTTAACTTATGATTATCTAAATATTTTAGGTAATGGTTTGCACATGTGGGTGCTTATTGATTGTGGCCTAATTTTTATGGTTTCTACTTTGGATTTGGTCTTGTTAAAGGTATGTTGTCAAGGTGTTTGTGAAAATGTCTAAGAGAATTAACTAGTCACTTGTTAATGGTGTATTGAACTATGATATTGGTCTAATGAATATAAATAAATTATGACATTGACCTAATGAATATGAATGCTTGATAAATGGCTATGTGAAGGCCTTGATGGCTATGTAATGAGTTAATTTGGTGACTTTGGTGGTATGATAACTAAAAGGGGTTGGAATCCCTAAGTATGGAATTGAATTGTGTTTTGAACTAAAGTTAGGTATAAGAATGTTAATGAAGAATGGAAGAATTATAAAGATCTTGATGACTATGAATGGATTTGCATGGTGGTATGGACAAAGGCATTGGCCTAATTAAATGATTGGGTGTTAAATGGTTTTATAAAGACCGTGTGGTCATATATGAAATGTTGAATTGTAGCCTTGATGGCTTGAATTGGTTAAATAGGTTGGAGTCCTTATGTGTTGAATTAAAATGGTCTTAATGCATGGATAAAGGGTTAGAGTCCAAATTGTCAACTAGTAATGGTCATAATTGCTTGTGTTTAGTGTCCACTTGCTATGTAAATGTGATGGCTTGTTGTTAGGGTTCACTTTCCATATGAGACGATTTGTGGTTAGGGTCTACTTGCCATGTAAGACGCCTTGAGGTTAGGGTCCTTTTGCCTAATTTAATGGAGAAGTTCAATGTTCTAATCCATAAGGGTGGAAGGTTGGAGTCCTTCACTCCATGTCTCATGAATGAGTGCTTTAAGAATGTATGTTATGACTTGATCCCTGTTTTGGCACATTATGTACCTATATATGTGTATCTTTATATATGCCTATATAGACATAAATGTGGTTTCATATGATGGTTTACCTTGGGTTTGGTAACTGTGTTATTTTATCTTTATCCTTGAGTTACATGTTAGCGTTCCAACCGTTAACCGTCTCCAGACGCTATGTTCCCACATGACATAGGGGCTAGAGCTTCTTCTTCTCTTCCTACACAGTGACAGGTGTTCAAACGATTCGTTTGTTGAACTTGAAGTGGTGATCTTCCATTCTTTGGAAGGCATACATTTTATATTCTTTTATCATACATCATAGACATGTTTTAGACTTTGTTTTGGCTAGTATAGAGGACATGTCCCGACTTATTATATACATCTTTGTTGTAGAGGCTTTGTGGATGACTGTAGATTTAGGTATGTTGGTTAGTTATTGATATTAATGAATTGATTAGATATTTCTTAAGCTATGATTGTAGTCTTGTTTCCGTTATATTATTTTATAACTATAGTTCATTCGGTACTTGTGGTTGAATGTGATAGTTAGGTTAGGTTAACAGGGCGATCTCCGACCATAGTTGGGCTTAAGATGCCCATACGACAAGGCCCTATTTCAAGTCGTGTCAAGTTGGTATCAGAGCCTAGGTTCATGGTCAGTTGGGAATCTATAAAGTCGTGTCAAGTAGAGTCTCTTTTATGTGTGTGTAGCGTATCACAATTATAAGAAAGAAGCTCGAGGCATTTAGGAATATTTCTTATTGTTGTTGTCTTATTTCGAGTCATACAGTTTATGGTCTTGGATCCTTCTAATACCTATTTCATCGTCTTTCAGATCATGCCTCCAAGAAGATCTGAAGTTTCTGCAAAGCCTTTCGTCCTGATTAAGGACGATGTTTATGGGAATCACCCTACTTATAGAGTTCATACTCGGTCTAGGGGTTCGGTACCTGATGTTCCAGGAGATCTATCGTTTTCCTCTATTCCTCCTCCCTTGTCACCTCAAGGGGATATTACTAATGTTTTGTTCTGTCGCTCCATTACTTTGTTGACTCAATTGGTAGCTTGTTAGTTCAGGCATAGTGTTCCTATTGCTCCATCTTCTGAGGCCACAAGAGTTGGACAATTCATGAGGTTGCACCCTCTTGTGTTTATGGGTGTAAAGGTTGAAGAAGATCCTCAAAGTTTCATTGATGAAATAAAGAAGATCTTTCGGATTATGCATGCACCGAAAGCCGAAGGTGTTGATTTTGCTTCCTATCAATTGGAAGATATAGTATACTAATGGTGCAAAGAGTGGGAATAGTTGATAGGTGAGGATGCCATTTCTGTCGTGTGGGAGAATTTATGTAGTGGTTTCTTAGACCGATTCTTTCCTCAAGAGTTGAGGGAAGCAAAAGTGGAAGATTTTATGAATTTGAGGCAAGGTAGGATGTTTGTGAAGGAGTATGCCTTGAAATTCCATTAGTTGTCTAGGTATGCCCCTGAGATGGTTTCTAGTATGAGAGCTAGAATACGCAAGTTTTCTTTAGGACTGTCTCCCGAATCGGTCCTTGAGAATAAGGCGGCTTTGTTGATAAAAGACATGGACATCTCTAGATTAGTTGTGTATATGCAACAAGTAGAGAAAAAGAAAAAGAAATAGACTAAGAGTGATGAGAGGAAGAGTAAGAGGTCTCGAATTTCTGAACAAAGTAGAGACTAGCAGTCTAGTGGTAAGTGGGCAAAAAAGAAGCATTGGGTAAGTGGTGATTCTTAGGCCAGTGAGGCCCAATCAGCATCAACCTACCCTTCTTGTAGATTTTGTGGCCATCACCACCGTGGTGAGTGTGAGAAGGGAGGAACAGGTGTTTTAGATATGGTCAGATTGAGCACATGCAATGAGAGTTCCCTTCTCTAGTGAATGCTTAGGAAAACATGACCTCTATTTCTAGTTCATCTACTATTGCGTTGAAGGGTGCTGTTTCTGCTTCTACTTCTATTTCTGGTACTGGTACTGGCCGGAATCGATTATATCCACTTACTACCCGCCAGGAATTTAAGGCATCTCCATATGTTGTTACGGGTATGTTGAAAAGCTTTTCTATGATATGTATATTTTACTTCGTGTGGAGTTCCCTCTCTCCTGTATTGCCCTATCCGTGATTGTGTATTTTAAATTTGGTCCCAAAGTTATTTTGGATTCTTTTGTATTTCTACCTCGGTAAAGACTCGATGGTTGTAAGGAGTCTATAAGGGGTGTGGTGGTAGCTATTGGTGGTGAAGAAACTCCTATTGATTTGAAAGAGTTGGATATGGTTGATTTTGATGTTATGCTAGGAATAGATTTATTGCATTCATGCTATGCTTTCTTAGACTATTGGATCCGTAAAGTCATGTTTAGTTTCCCTAATGAACTGATTATTGCATTGGAAGGAAGTTCTTTAGTGCCTAAGGGGAGGTTCGTCTCTTACCTTAGAGCACAAAAATTAATCTCTAAAGGGTGTTTGTATCATTTAGCCCGAGTTAAAGATTCTAACTCAGAGGTCCTTCTCTAAAATTTGTTGTTGTGGTTAATGAATGTCCTAAGGTTCTCCTTGGTGACTTTCCTACTTTACCGGTGGGGATATTGAGTCGTGGGTTGGTCTTGTTTCGGATACTTGTCTAAATTTTATTCCTTCTTTCTAGAATGGTTCCGGTGAAGTATTGTCGTTCTTTCATGAGGGATAGTTTTCCCTGGGAAAGAATGGGTTGTCGGCAGGTAAATAAGGAATTTGGGGTGTGGGGTGGACCATGTATATGTATATTCTTTATAGGACGCTTGGTTGAGTAGTGTTCATGGATGGATGTCAACGATAGAGCCTCGTGGCTTAAGTTAACTTCTTCTTGCTTTAAATAGGCTTAAAAGTGGGAAAGTATAAGGTGAATTGGACTTTCCCTCTTGCATGAGTCCCATTCTTCCGGTTTTCCATGGCTCTTTGTTGAGAAAGTGTATAGATGATCCTTTGTTGGTTATTTTCTTAGGGGATGTTGGTATTTTGGACTCTTTGACCTATGAGGACATCTCGATAAGGATCTTAGGTTGGTAAGTTTGCCGATTTCGAACAAGAGAGGTGGCTTCAGTGAAGGTTCTATGGAGGAACCAAAAGTCCGAGGAAGCTACTTGGGAGGCGAAAGAGAACATGAGGTTCAAGTATCTGCATTTGTCCTCAATTCCAAAAAAACTCATGCTTAAGGCCTGTGTTGATGTTCTTAACTTAATTTATGCAGTTGTTAGGAAAGGGGTTCAAGTCACTAAACTTTGAAATGAACGAGTGTCTTTAATGGACAATGGGTTTATGTCCCAAAGTCAATAAAATGAATGGTTGATCGATAATGAGCTTGGCACATGTCTTGTCCTTATTGCATGACCTTGTTTTCTAACGTGGTTTGAGGTGCTTGATGAGTAATGGTGTGTTAACTTGTGATTGTACATTCCTTACCCGTCATTCGAGGATGAATGATCCTAAGTGGGATAGAATGAAACGCCCGAAACCTTGGCCCTTGCAAAAATTCTTTGATATTCTGTCCACGGTACGATTCAAAGGTACTAGTCGTACCCTAGGATATGAATTTGGTCCCTCCCTCGTATGTTAGCCAATGTAGTATGAGTTATATATTGTCCAAGACACGGTTTATCCTCTCCCAAGTCATATCTTAGGGGACGATCGTATGTTGCGTACTCGTATGTTGCCATAAGTTTAGCCTAGTTGAATCTGTATAGGGTACGATTCAAGGTATGGTTTGGGGTACCATTTGTACCTTAAGATACGTGTAATGCATGTGTAGTCATATCTTGGACAGTTTAGGGGTCCAGAGTGAGGCCTAGGGTATGAGTTAGGGTACCACACGTGCCCTAGGATATGATTTAGTAGGGAATAGTATCCTCCTACGGGTTAGTTTCTAGGTTTTAAGCTGAAGACTTTATGGACATTTCCCACCCTAAAACCATTAATTTCCCTCACCATATAACATATTGTAGACTCTCATAACACATTTTGGAAGATCAAAACTCACCAAAACACTCTCTAACTCACTCATGAAGACAGGCTAGGGTTTCTCAAGAGTTCATATAGAAGCTAAGAAGGGTCAAGTCCCCTCCGTGAATCATCTTGTATAAGGCATGGATCTCTTCCATTATAGTTAGCTCAAAATAACATGTGTTTTTAACAATGATTTTGACTTGTAAATTGTGGTTTTGAAATCAAATGATGAGGGTTTTGATGCATTGTGTTGGGTATTGTTTACTCTTGCTTAACTTATGATTTTCTATATGTTTTTGGTGATGGTTTGCACATGTGGGTTCTTGTTGATTGTGGTTTAACAAATGGGTCATGAGTAACCCTAATTTTGATGGTTTTTACTTTGGATTTGGTCTTGTTAAAGGTATTCCCTCAAGGTGTTTGTGAAAATGTCTAAGACAATTAACTAGTCACTTGTTAATGGTGTATTAAACTATGATATTGGTCTAATGAATATGAATGAATTATGACATTGACCTAATGAATATGAATGCTTGATAAATGGCTATGTGAAGGCCTTGATGGCCATGTAATGAGTTAATTTGGTGACTTTGGTGGTATGATAACTATAAGGGGTTGGAGTCCTAAGCATGGAATTGAATTATGTTTTGAACTAAAGATGGGTATAAGAATGTTAATGAAGAATAAATGGTTTGTAAAGATCTTGATGACCATGATTGGATTTGCATTATGGTATAGACTAAGGCATTGGCCTAATTAAATGATTAGTTGTTAACTGGTTTATAAAGACCGTGTGTTCATATATGAAATGTTGAATTATATCCTTGATGGCTTGAATTGATTAAATAGGTTAGAGTCCTTATGTGTTGAATAGAATGGGTGTTAATGTATATATAAAGGGTTAGAGTCCAAATTGTCAACTTGTAATGGTCATAAACGCTTGTGGTTAGTGTCCACTTGCAATATAAATGTGATGGCTTGTGGTTTGGGTCCACTTGCTCTATGATACGGTTTGCAGTAGGGTCCACTTACTATATAAGATGCGACGACTTGTGGTTATGGTCCACTTCCCATAGAAGACGGTTTGTGGTTAAGATCCACTTGCCATGTAAGACAGCTTGAGGTTATGGTCCTCTTGCCTAATTTAATGGAGAATTTCAATGTTCTAAACCATAAGAGTGGAAGGTTGGAGTCCTTCACTCCATGTCTCATGAATGAGTGCTTTAAGAATGTATGTTATGACTTGTTCCTTGTTTTGGCACATTATGTACCTATATATGTGTGTATCTTTAGATATGCCTATATAGATATAAATGTGGTTGCATAAGATTGTTTGCCTTGGGTTTGAGTGGCTGCACTCTTTTATCCTTATCCTTTAGTTACATGTTAGCGTTCCAACCGCTAACCGTCTCCGGGTGCTATGTTCCCACGCGACATTGGGGTTGGATCTTCTTCTCTTTCTACTCAGTGATAGGTGTTCGAGTGGTTCATGTGTTGACCTTGAAGTGGTGAGATTTCATTCTTTGAAAGAAATATATATCATTGTCTTTTATCTTATGTCATAAATATGTTTTAGACTTGGTTCTAGCTATTGTTGGTGGTATGTCCCGACATACTTTAGACATCAGTGTTGTAGAGGATTTGTGGATAATTGTAGACTTGGTTATGTTGGTTAGTTTTTTATATTAATGAGTTGATTAGATGTTTCTTAATTTATGATTGTTGTCTTATTTTTGTTGTCTTATTTTATAATCGAAGTTCATTCGGTACTTGTAGTCGAATGTGATTATTAGGTTGGGTTAATGAGGCGATCCGGTCCTAGTTGGGCTTTAGATGCCCGTACGACAAGGACCGATTTCAAGTCATGTAAGGTCAAGGCATTCCCGATTCATCCTTTGATTTTCTTGGTACGCGCAGCTTACACGCACTGGGACCCTTTCAGTAGGAGGAGCTGAACCCATATAGCTCATGGGTGCCCTTGGGACGGTTAGAGCTACACAATTCAAGATAATGGTTTTAAATCTCATGCTAAACCTTATTCCCTATTCCAGCATTATATATATATGCATGTATGTGAACATGTACATTGAGTTTGGACTAGATTTTGAATTGACATTATTTTATCCTTATCCTAAATTACATGCTAGCGCTCACCCTGCTAACCGTCTCCGGACGTTGTATCCCCATGCAATGCAGGGAACGAAAACACTTTTACTTTTTTTATGCAATGTTAGGTGATCCCTGGATTGCTCATGAGTTTGCTTAAAGTGGTGTGCTTCTATTCTTCGGAAGACCCTCATTTCATGTTTTGGTTTCACTATATCATAGACTATTTTTTTAATTTTTTTGGCTATCGTTGGGGGTATATCCCTACTTAGGCTATTTTTCGTTATTAGAGGCTTTGTGGATTATTGTGTATTGGGATGGATGTTAAAGTTCTTAGATTTCCTTCTAATCTAGTTGCTTATCTATCTTGGTATATGTTTGAAACTCAGCTCTACCGTGTTTTATGTTTAGAATTTATCTACTACCTGTTGGCTAGGGTAAAGGGGGTGGTCTCCTATCCTCGGCGGACTTGAGATACCTATCACGGTCAGGCCCTGGTTAAGGTTGTAACAAGCTTGGTATCAGAGCCTAGGTTCACGGTCATTGGGTGTCCACAAAGTCGTGTCAAGTAGAGTCTCTTTTATGGGTGTGTAGTGTGCCACGCTTATAAGGAAGAGGCTTCGAGGCATCTAAGATTGGTTCTTTTTCTTGTGATCTATTTTTTCAGACTATAGAGTTTATGGTCTTGAAATCTCCTCTAATTTTGTTTGTTCGCATTTCAGATCGTGCCTCCCGAAGATTTGATGCTAATGGAAACTCCTCTGTCCCACCTGAGGACAATATGGATAGAACTCATCCAACTTATGGAATACATACCCAATCTAGGGCCCCTACTCCTAACTACCCACATGAAGTTCCACGGGTCCCTACCAGTCCTCCTCAGACTTCTCGAGTTGATGACGTCCACGCCTCACAGCCCCAAGGAGACATTTCTAATGCTGAATTTTGATAATCTATTCATTTGCTAACTCAGTTGATGACTTCTCAATCTTATCAACCTAACTGTGTTGGTTTTATTTCTCCATCTTCTGAGGTCACTAAAGTTGGCCAGTTTATGAGGCTGAATTCTCTGACCTTTACAATCTCTAAGGTTGAGGAAGACCTCAAGGGTTTGTTGATGAAATAGAGAAAATATTCAGGGTGATACAAGCTACTGATGTAGAGGGTGTGGAGTTTGCCGCATATCAGTTAAAGAATGTGGCATACTAGTGGTATGAGGAGTAGGAGCAGTTAAGGGATGATGATCCTGAGCAGGCTATGTGGGATGAATTTTCCGATGCTTTTCTTGATAGTTTCTTTCCTCAGGACTTGAGGGAGGCCAAAGCAGACGTGTTTGTAAACTTGAGGCAGGGGAAGATAACTGTGAAAAAGTATGCCTTAAAGTTCCATTAGTTGGCTCGTTACACTCTGGAGTTGGTGTCTAGAATGAGGACTAGGATGAGGAAGTTTGCTTTGGGTTCTTATCGGGACTTGGTACTAGAGTGTAACGTGTTGATGTTGAATAATGACATAGATATCTCTAGGCTGGTGATGTATATTCAACAAGTTGAGGATGAGAAGAAGAAGCAAGCTAAAATAAGGGAAAGACAAAGTAAGAAGTTCAAATATTCAGCATAGGATGGAGGCCAATAGAACAGTGGTAGATATGGTAGGCAGTGGAGCAAAAAGAGGACTTGGGGAAACTCAGGTTCATATTATTCAACTAGTGCTCCATATCCTGTGTCATCTGGCGATCGTCGCTTTTAGGCTGATAACTGGTTTAAGACCCAGGATGCCTAGACCCAGGCTAGTGGAGCTCTGTCAGCTCCATCATATCCTTCTTCTTGATTTTGTGGACAGATGTACCGTGGTTATTATGCTGAGGGGAGGAATCTATGCTTCAAATATGGCCAGCCTGGTCATTTTCAAAGGAATTGTCCTTCAGGAAATATTGCTACTAGAGCTAATAAGTTTTCAGTTTCTACTTCTTCAGCTCTTATTTTAACTTATAGTACCAGCCCTAATCAGAATCGTCTTTATGCTCTCGCCACCCGTCAGGAATCTGAGGCATCTCCTGATATTGTCATTGGTACATTAAAGCTTTTCACTCATGGTAAGTACTATTTACTTGATCTGGGTTCCACCCTTTCTTATGTAACCCTTTATGTTGTTGTTCATTTTGGTTTTGTCCCCAAGTGCATTTCTGATCCCTTTTCTATGTCTACCCCAGTGGGTGAATCTTTTGTGGCTAGAAGGGTCTAGAGGGATTGTGTGGTATCTATCTATGGTCGAGAGACATTGATGAATCTGATAGAGTTGGATATGTTATATTTGATGTGATATTGGGGATGGATTGGCTTTACTCGTTCTAAGATTCCCTAGATTATTGGATCCGAAGGGTCAGTTTCAATTCCCAGATAAACTAGTACTTAAGTAGGAAGGGAGTTCCCTAGTACCTAAGGAAAGGTTTATTTCTATCTTAGAGTCTGAAAGTTGATTCCTAAAAGGTGTCTATACCATCTAGTTTGGGTTAAAAATGCTAGTTCTGGGGTTCTCTCTTTACAATCTGTCCCTATAGTTAATAAATTTCCTAAAGTGTTTTTCAATGATCTTCTTGGTATTCCTCCCGATAGGGAAATAAACTTTGGGATTGATCTTTTATCAGATACTCATCCTATCTCTATCCCTCCATACAGAATGGCTCTAGCTGAGTTGAAAGAACTTAAGGAGTTGTTAAAGGATCTTCTTGATAAGGGTTTCATCCGTCCTAGTGTTTCTCCGTGGGGTGTACCTGTGCTCTTCATGCATAAGAAGGTTGATTCTCTTTGGATGTGTATAGATTATCGCCAGTTGAATAATGTGACGGTAAAGAATAAGTATCATCTTCCAAGGATAAATAATCTCTTTGACCAGCTTCAAGGTGCTACGTGCTTTTCTAAAATTATTCTTCAATTAGGTTATCATCAGTTTAAGATTAGGGAGGTGGATATCCCTAAGACTGCCTTCTAAACTCGATATGGTCATTATAAGATTCTGGTAATGTTATCGGGTTGAGTAATGCTCCAGTTACATTTATGGACTTGATGAACCGAGTATTCAGACAGTTCTTGGATTTATTCATGATCGTGTTTATTGATTACATCTTGGTATATTCTAAGAGTGAGGAGGATTATGCCAATCATCTTCGAGTAATGTTGTAGACTCTTAAGGATCAATGATTGTATGCCAAGTTTTTGAAGTGTGAGTTTTGGTTGAATATTGTGACCTTTCTTGCTTATGTTGTGTCCAGTTATGGGATCATGGTAGATCCACAGAAAGTTAAGGTGGTTAAGAAATGTCCTAGACCTATGACTCAAACCGACATTTGGAGCTTCTTGGGTTTAGCAGGAAATTATAGGAGATTTGTGGAAAGTTTTTCATCTATTGTTGTTTCATTGACTAAGTTGACTCCGAAAAGGGGAAATTTTTGTGGTCCGATGCCTGCAAGGGTAGTTTGGATAAGTTGAAGGGCAAGTTGACTTTTTTTCCAGTTTTGACCCTGGCTGAGAGTATTGATGGGTCTATTTTTTACTATGATGCATCCTGTGTAAGATTAGGGTGTGTATTGATGCAGCATGGTAAGGTAGTGGCCTATGCTTCTAGGCAGCTGCAAGCTCATGAAAGGAATTATTCGACTCATGATTTGGAGTTGGCGGTTGTTGTGTTTTCTTTGAAGAATTGGCGTCATTACTTGTACTGGGTTCATTTCGATATCTATTCAGATCATTAAAGCTTGCAATATGTGTTCCCAGGAGGAGTTGAATCTCAGGCAAAGAAGATATCTTGAGTTGCTCAAAGACTATGACATGAGTCTCCACTACCATCCAGGTAAAGCTAATGTGGTTGCTGATGCTCTTAGCAGGTTGTCCATGGGAAGCGTATCTCGTGTGGATGAGGAGAAGAGGGGATTGGAGAAGGATCTTCATTGGTTATCCAATCTTGGAGTTCTTCTCTTAGATTTTGA
Organism: Capsicum annuum; assembly: GCF_002878395.1. Taxonomy (NCBI): domain Eukaryota; kingdom Viridiplantae; phylum Streptophyta; class Magnoliopsida; order Solanales; family Solanaceae; genus Capsicum; species Capsicum annuum. The sequence continues at coordinate 122,369,784 of NC_061114.1, read as the reverse complement.
GGATAGAGATGTGATTGTGCAAGAGGTGGTGAGGTCATCTCTTGGTGCAGAGTGATGTGCTATAGAAATATAACACTTTCGATGCTTAAAATGAGGAAAATATGCATGTTTCTGAGGTTGTTTTGTTAGATATGATGCATTTTGGGTAAGTTTTGCAGGAAACTAGATTTTGGATGCTAAGTTCGTGAAAAAGAGGGGAAAATGTGTTTTTGTCTACTTATGTGATCAATAATGGATGTTTGTGATATTTTCTGGATTGTTCATTACCAAAACATGTGCGAGAATTGAAGAAGAGCTGAAAAATAACTTTCAGCACTTGCTTTGTCTATATGCGACCGCATGTAGCACATATGAACAGCATGTGGGCAAAGCATGTGTCAAAAGTCCAAAATCTTGAGAGTGGACCTGTAGGAATTTTTGGTCAGGGCACATGAGATCACAACATGTGCCCAGCCTCAGGCCGCATGTACCACATGCGCCCAAGGCCAGGCTACATATGGAGACCACATGTAGCTACCGATCCTTTTTTCTCCTATTTCATTCAGGCTTTGGTTTTAAGGTTTCCTCATGTACTATAAATACCCCTTATGTGTTTTTTAGTAGAAGTTACGCACTTTTGATACTCACAAACATATTTTGATTCCAAGGTTCTATTTAGGTCTTGGAATTCTCTTATAATTATTTTAGTTGATTAATTAGTTACGGTTTTGGTTTTTACTTCTTATTATTCTGATTTCATCTTATGCTTTCAATCATGAATGTTGTTGATTACTTCACAAGTATGAGTGGCTAAAAACCCTTAGCTAGGGTTGTGGAAACCTTGGCCGATTGACGAAGTAGGCGGAGCATTATTGTTGTTCTGAACTGATGCTCATGCATGCATTGTATTATCTTCATGTTAATAGCTATCTTAGCGATTGCAAATGTTAGTATCCCACCTAGATTATTGCTACTTTCTCCAAAAGAGGAGTAGTGACTGGGAAAAGATAATGACAACAGTAATTTGGAGTTTAACTGTCGATCTACGTTACTAGGCTTTATCTAAGTAAGACGATTAGATTTTGTCTAATAAATTGAGACTCAAAAGGTAATAAGTTAACTGGGATCAAGATAAGGGTTAGCAAGGTGGCATTCTTAGATTTAAAAGGTAAAGGATGAAAACCTTCTGCTCGTCCAAAAGATTATAGAAGGTACATAACTTATCAATTTTGTATACAAGGTATCGGGTTGGTTCGACAAAGCACGATAAGCCTACAGAGTTGAGAAGACAGAGAGAACATAATCCTGGTGTTCACCTATGATTGAATACAGCCGACGTTGATATTTGTTACTAGTTCGACATTGATAATTCAATTCCCCCATTTACTTTTCCAGTTCTACCCGTTGATTTCAACAGCTGAAATCCATAATTCTACTTATTCCCTTGTGACTTGACCCCAACCTTTGTTGGGTTACTATATTTGGTAGTGACCGCATCACCTTCAGATTGGAGGTGTAGCTTGGGCGTCACCAAATTTTGGCATTGTTACTAAGGAATACGCTGTTGATTTGTGAATTGAAGTTATTGCAGTTTTGGATTTTTCTTTTTGTTTTTGTTCTTAGTTGGGTATACGTTGGTGTATGCCTAACACATAGAGTAGAGGCAATCCCTTACTCTCTGTTAATCCAAATCTAGAGAGGATCCTACAAACACCTAGTAGGATGGTGGAACAGAAAAGAGATGATATTCCCGAAAGAGTTCATAATGATCCTCCCCCTCCTCCCAAAGGAGTACAGGATATTATTGATCAATAGACTAGTGAGATTTGGGCTCAAGATGAAAATTAGAGGAAGGTAACGAAAGAAGCTCAGTGGTTAGCTTAGGAGGCAGAGCTAGCTGAGCAAAGAAAAGAAGCAGAATGCCGAGTAGCACTCGATGGAAATCAGAAAGAGCTAGAGGTGCCCGTTTTTATGTGAGCCCAACGTATCAGTATATGCAACTATATGTAGATGATGAAGAAGATTTAGGATATGTTGAGGCAGCTGAGACTGGAGCCATTATTCCTTCTGTTTTACCCCAGGCATCAAGTTTGACATAACGAGCGTAATGATCCAGCTCTTAAATTTGAAGGGCGTGTTTGCGGGTTTTCCTACAGATAATGCAACTATGCACCTTGTAATTTTATCAGGATCTGTAGTTCATATACCATTCTAGGGGTGAATTAGGAAGTTCTTAGACTGAGGTTGTTCCCATTCTTACTTACATGAGAAGCATTTTTATGGCTATGGGAACTTCCAGAAGGATCTATTACTACATGAAATGAGTTACGCAGGCAATTCTTGAATCGGTTATTTCCTCCATCCATAATGTTAAATTTTAAGGATAAGATCTATAATATCAGGCAGCTATTGTCAGAATCTATGTATGAGGCATGGTTCAGCTTCAAGAAAAAGCTGAGTATGGAACCCAACCATTTGATGTTAGGGCAAGGTTATTGGAGATATTCTACAAAGCCTTGTCCATCAGCTCCAAAGCCATGGATGACACTATATCTGGAGGAAATTTTATGAGACTACGCTGGGATACAACTTCAGAGATGCTAAATCATACCTCTCTCACTAACCGAGGGTGGCAAACTCGGAAGGTTGAGAGGGGATCTGGCATGTATGCTATTGGTGCCTCCTATAACAAAAAGTATCTGATGATTTAGTAGCACAAAAGATTTTACTGCTAAGAACTTATCTAGGGTTACTGGCAAAGCAGTTTGCACCAGCAAGTTCCTAGAAAGTGAATGCAGTAAGAGCACAGGGGTCAACTTTTAAACCTTACGAGTCAGAATTAGATGAGGAAGCAAACTATTTGGATCATCAATTAGCGGGTTTTCAAGCACAAGAGCAAGGGAACTAAGATCCAAACTACTAATATAGAAACTGTAGTAGGGAGCAAGATGGTGACTGGAGGAAGAAGAATGACTATAGAGAGAAGAAAGATCATTACATTCCACCTGGCAAAAGAGATGCAAATCAAGAATGGAAGAGATGCTGACTAAGTTCGTAAAGGGTCAAGAAAATTAGGAAATCGGCCTTAAGGAGATTAAGGCCAACATTTTAGGGTTGACCCAGAAGGTCGAATCCCATGCCACAGCTATTAAGCAATTGAGCACCAATTCGGGAAGATGTCAACAACTTTGAACAAAAGGAAGCCAGGTACCCTTCTGAGCAACACTGTGCAAATTCAAAAAATAACAGTCATTTTCTTGCTATTACCACAAGGAGTAGTATCACTAATATGTATCCCCCATTACCTGTTGCGGGAGCGCCAAGGCATGATTAAGCTGCTATTGATAAGACACCTATTGTGGAGTCAGAAAAGGCAACAGGTGGTGATGATGTAATTGGTAAGGAAAGAGGTAAGGGTTTGGTTTTATAAAAAGAAATTAAACAAATTCTGAGACCACCCCCACCTTTTCCTTAGTGACTGAAGCAGAAAAGAGAAGAAGGGAAATTCAAAAGATTTATTAAGATGTTTAAATAATTAAGCTTGAATATTCCTCTTCTCAGAGCATTCAGATGCTTGGATATGCCAGGTTTATGAAGAAATTTGTCACAAAGAAGAAATGAAATATTATTGAGGATACCGATGGCTTGCAACACCGTAGTACAGTCACTACTAGGTCTCTGGCCCAGAAAAAGAGTGATCCAAGAGCTTTCACTATACCATGTTCTATTGGGTCATCCCAATTTGCCAGAGCCTTATGTGACTTAGAAGTCAACATAAATTTGATTTCACTAGCTATATTTAAGTAATTGGGCTTGAACCCTCTAGAACCAACTTCAATACGGCTATTAATGGCTGACCGCACAGTGGAAAAAATGATTGGTATTTTATTTAATGTAATTATTAGAGTGGATAACTTCATATTTCAGGCTGACTTTTTCATTTAGGACTGAGGTTGACATCGAGAAGCATATTCTATGTGGAAGACCATTTATGGCCATATGTAGGGTGATGGTTGACATGGAGAAAGAAGAATTGAAGTCCAGATTCAATGGTGCGAAGGGCACATTCAACATTTGAAAAATAATAAAGCAGCTTACTGATATGAGGATGGTGTCGATGATAGATTGTATTGAAGACCCTGGAGGAGACTCATATGGGTATCTTGATGAATTCTAAGTAATCAAGGTACCCACGTCGTGCCGCGATGTTAAATCAAGCACTGCATGGGAGGCAACCCATGGCCTGGTTGGTGAAGTATGAGTAACCAACACATCCACGTCGTGCCGCTATGTTAAATCAAGTGTTGGGTGAAAGCAACCCACTATTTTAGTGCTCACATTTTGTTGTTTTTTTTTGTAGGTTTTTAGCTTATTAACTTACCCAAAATATGGTTAGATTGCTACATGTATAAATTTCTAGGTAAGGGGACTGTATGACTAACCTATTATGGTCACGAGTCCCATACGGGCCAGCAAAGTTAAGCATTAAATTGAAAAGATGAAATTTCTTAGGATAAGAATGAAAAGTTGTGGACTTTGGTACATATTCATACTTTTAGGACTGTAAATTCACATTACGGTATAATAAGTAGATGGAAATTATCAATATACCAAGTTTGAAATTTAGGAAAGCAGGCCAAAAATTTTGGTCGACATGCGCCCTGCACATGCCGGCCGCATGTGGCAGGTGCAAATGGATGTCGCGGGTAGGTCAATTTGTGTCCCCAAATTTTAATTAAAATGTTGGGCCCACCAACATATATTTAAGACCTAAAACATCCCCCCATCCTTATTTAAACATCTTTAGCCTTATTCTAACTTATTTAAATCCTCAAAACTTCACTTTTATCTATAAAACTTTCCTCTTAAATAATAAACTAATACAACACTTAAAAAAAGGCTAAATTGAAACTTCTTTGGGTCCCAACCTTTCCTAACACGTAGATCATCTGGGGATTGTCTAATAGACTCTCAAGGATCTCCATCTATTTCCAAATTCAGTAAGAGTGAATTCTAGTTAAAATTAGTAATATTCCTTGATCATATTATCTCGATCAAAGGAATTTGGGTTGATCCCCAAACTACCAAAGCAGTGAGAAACTGGTGTAGACCTATTTCTCCAACAGATATCAAGAATTTCTTAGGTTTAGATAGCTATTACAGATGATTTATTGAGGGGTTTTCCCCTATTGCTAATCCAATATCCAGGTTAACTCAAAAGAAATTCAAATTCCAGCGTTCTAAGTCTTATGAGAAGAGTTTTCAGAAGTTGAAGAATTTACTCACTACCACTCTGATTTTAACTCTACCTAAGGGATCGAATAGTTTCATAGTTTATTGTGATACTTCCAGAGTTGTCTTGGTTGTATGTTGATGCAGCGGGGCAAAGTTATAGCATATTCATCTAAACATCTCAAGCCTCATAAGAAGAATTACCCAAATCAAGGTTTAGAGTTGGCAGAAGTGATTTTTGCCTTAAAAATTTTGAGACACTACTTCTATGAAGTTCATGTTGATGTGTTCACCGATTACAAGAGTCTTCAGTATGTGTTCATTTGAAAGTATTTAAATCGCTATCAAAAAATATAGCTAGATTTGCTATTGAATTATTATATGAGTGTTTAATACCATCTGGGCAAGGCCAATATGGTGGCCTACACTCTTAGAAGATTATCTATAGGAAGTGTTGCTCATGTAGAGGATGAGAAAAAATAAATAGCTTGCGAGGTTCATAGATTATCCAGATTGGGAGTTCGGTTGGTTGACTTAGCTAAAGGTTGTATTTTGGTTTAGAATGGTTCAAAATCCTCATTGGCGGATGAGGTTAAGGAAAATCAATATAGTTATCATATTTTGCTTGAATTGAAGGTAGCAGTTCAGAGTCATAAGGTTGAGGTTTTCTCCAAAGGTGGAGATGGTGTTCTTTATTATCAAGGTAGACGTTGTGTTCTATATGTGTAAGAATTGAGACAATGGATACTATAAGAGAGGCGCTAGGTTCCCGATATTCTATTCACCCAGGATACACTAAGATGTTTCATGATTTACGAAAAGTCTATTGGTCGAATAGTGTGAAGAAGGATATCACAAAATTTGTGGCTAAGTGCTCGAATTGACAACATGTTAAGATTGAGCACCAAAGACCTGGTGGAATGCTTTGGGACATCAATATTCCTATTTAGAAGTGTGAGGTAGTAAACATGGACTTTTTTATAGGGTTGCCTAGTACTCATCGACATCATAATTCTATTTGGGTTATAACCAATAGGATGACTAATTCAGCCCATTTTTTGCCATTTAACACTTCATATTTAGTCGGGGACTATGCCAAACTCTACCTTAAAGAGTTAGTATAATTGTATGGAGTCCTCTTTACTATCATTTCAGATAGAGGTAATCAGGTTACCCCCCAGTTTTAGAAGATATTTTAGAAAGATCTTGGAACCCAAGTTCATCGCAATACAACCTTTCACTCGCAGACAGATGGTTAGGCAGTGAGGACTATTCGGACCTTAAAGGACATATTGAGAGTAAGCTTAATTTATTTCATGGGTATTTAGGATGATCATCGACCTTTGATCCAGTTTTCATATAATAATAGTTTGCACTCGACTATTTAGATATCCCCATTTGATGCACTTTATGAATGGAGGTGTAGATCTCCTATTGGTTCATTCGAAGTTGGTAAAGCCGTATTGATAGGACCAGAATTAGTCCATGAGGCTATGGAAAAATTCCAGTTAATTAGAAAGAGGTTCAAAATGGTTCAAAGTTATCAGAAATCCTATACAGATTTATGGAGGAGGGAACTTGAGTTTATCATTGGTGATTTGGTCTACTTAAAAGTTTTACCTATGAAAGAGGTGAGAAGGTTCAAGAAGCAAGGAAATCTCAGTCCCCGCTTTATTGGTCCTTATGAGATTAAAGGTATTTTTGGCAAAGTGGCCTATGAGTTAGATTTGTTGGTGGATTTAGCAGTATTGCATCCAATTTTGATATTTCCTTAATGAAGAAGTACATTAGTTATCCTGCATCGTTTGTGCCCTTCAAAAGGGTTAGTGTGAAAGTTAGTCTCTCTTACGAAGAGGTTCCTATGGAAATCCTTGACCTTCAGGTTTAAAGGTTGAGGTATAAATAAGTCTATTTGGTAAAGGTTCTTTGACGAAACCAATCAGTTGAGGGAGCTTCTTGGGAGATAGAGTCAAACCTGATGACCAAGTATCCCTCATTTTCCCCTTCGATCCCAGTCCCAACGTAAGGTAATAGTTTCCCTAAATTAATTAATTCTTTCTTTTTCATGTCACCCGGCTATTCTCATTCCATAGAATGCATTCGTGAATCTGGCTCAGTCTATGTTTTAGTTACAAATCAAGTACTGTGGCAGTGCCAAGCTCTTAGAAAATCAGTGTCAAAATTTTAGGTATATATAGTGTATAAGAGTTCCTATAATATCAAGAGAATTAGTGAAGAAAATGAGGTAATTTCAGGTCTTTTCCCCTAACCTTCTAGCTCAGTTAGTTTATATTTAGGGATGAATAACCCCAAAGAGAGATATTGTAACGCCCCAGAAAATCCAAGACTTGACTAGAACCATGTTTCAAGTACATGTAGGGTATATCATGAAGTTTTAACAGTATAAAAGCAATTTGTCCATACACCAAGGCCACAAGAACCCCTTATCCCTTAACCGAGCCAAAACCTCCCTTACTGATCGATTCTTAAAGTAGTGATCAGCTTCAAACGAGAATAAATTTCAAATTCTGATGCATTTTTTAGATTCAAACCCATCAAACAAAAGATATTTTAATTACCTTTCCAACGCATCTAGTTTCACCTTAATCCGACACTGAAGTAGGAAGTTATGGCCTTTTCAGTGAAGTAGTGCTCTGTAGTGAGACACCATGATGCCAACCACGACCGTGGTTACATTGTACGACCATACAATGGTCTCATCTTATCTAGATAAACCTAACTTTTAAAGTTGACAAAGTGTACCTTCATGCCATGAGAGGGAACCACGACTGTGCTTTGAAATCACGACCCCAAGCACGATCGTGAGTCCTACATATGTCCTTAATGTTACCAGTGAACATCCAAACCAAGGTACGACCATTGGTAGAACCCACGATTGTACCAAGGTTCATATGATCATGTTCAGAGATTTCTCATCCATATACCAACCACGAGTTCAACCCACAATCATAGGTTCTTCCCACGATTATAGAAATGTATCGTATGTTCCTCCTCGCAGTTTCTAGTAATGAAATTTTAAAGGGAAAACCAGTCTTTTCCCACTCATTTAATATCAAAGATGCATTGTTTTGGGAGTTTTAAAGGTCATTATTAGTGTTAATAAGGCCCTAATTTCTGATTACTTAGAATGTTATCTGGCACTTAGTTTCAAAAGACAAAAAGAGGTGATTTTCTTTTCCCAAGTCCAGTTATGGTTCATCTTCCTCAAGCATTAACCTCTACAAAATTCTTTAGGGTTCTCATCTCCAGGTATGTAGGATTTCATCAATGGGTTCCCTTTAACCCATTGAGTCCCAAGTTAACCAAGCTCTCTAATTTAATTTTCTTCCATAACGGAGGGTTATGGATATTAGTAAATTCATTGATATATTAGTAGATGGAGATACGTACGTATAGTAGTTTTGGCTAATCTTGGAGTTTGCCTTTTACACTCTGAGGTTGGAGGTATGATTGTGCAAGAGGTGGTGAAGTCATCTCTTGGTGATGAGGTGAAGAAGAAATACTGATCAAGGATGATGTAGGTCACCAGAAGGTGATGACTTATGAGATTGGTGGTGATGATATCTTGAGGTACCAAGGTGGTGATGATATCTTGAGGTACCAAGGTAGGTTTGACACTGAGTTTCTAAGAGCTTGGCACTACCACAGTACTTGATTTGTAACTAAAACATGGACTGAGCCAGATTCACGAATGCATTCTATGGAATGAGAATAGCCGGGTGACATGAAAAAGAAAGAATTAGTTAATTTAGGGAAACTATTACCTTATGTTGGGACTGAGATCGAAGGGAAAAATGAGGGATACTTGGTCATTAGGTTTGACTCTGTCTCCCAAGAAACTCCCTCAACTGATTGGTTTCGCCAAAGAACCTTTACCAAATAGACTTATTTATACCTCAACCTTTAAACCTGAAGGTCAAGGATTTCCATAGGAACCTCTTCGTAAGAGAGACTAACTTTCACACTAACCCTTCCGAAGGGCACAAACGATGCAGGATCACTAATGTACTTCTTCATCAAGTAAATATCAAAATTGGATGCAATACTGCTAAATCCACTAACAAATCTAACTCATAGGCCACTTTGCCAAAAATACCTTTAATCTCATAAGGACCAATAAAGCAGGGACTGAGATTTCCTTGCTTCTTGAACCTTCTCACCTCTTTCATAGGTAAAACTTTTAAGTAGACCAAATCACCAATGATAAACTCAAGTTCCCTCCTCCATAAATCTATATAGGATTTCTGATGACTTTGAACCATTTTAAACCTCTTTCTAATTAACTGGAATTTTTCCATAGCCTCATGGACTAATTCTAGTCCTATCAATACGGCTTTACCAACTTCGAACGAACCAATAGGAGATCTACACCTCCATTCATAAAGTGCATCAAATGGGGATATCTAAATAGTTGAGTGCAAACTATTATTATATGAAAACTAGATCAAAGGTCGATGATCATCCTAAATACCCATGAAATAAAGTAAGCTTACTCTCAATATGTCCTCTAAGGTCTAAATAGTCCTTACTGCCTGACCATCTATCTGCGAGTGAAAGGTTGTATTGTGATGAACTTGGGTTCCAAGATCTTTCTAAAATGTCTTCTAAAACTGGGGGCTAACTTGATTACCTCTATCTGAAATGATAGTAAAGAGGACTCCATACAATCATACCAACTCTTTAAGGTAGAGTTTGGCATAGTCCCCGACTAAATATAAAGTGTTAAATGGCAAAAAATGGGCTGAATTAGTCATCCTATTGGTTATAACTCAAATAGAATTATGATGTCGATTAGTACAAGGCAACCCTATAACAAAGTCCATGTTTACTACCTCACACTTCTAAATAGGAATATTGATGTCCCAAAGCATTCCACCAGGTCTTTGGTGCTCAATCTTAACATGTTGTCAATTCGAGCACTTAGCCATAAATTTTGTGATATCCTTCTTCACACTATTCGACCAATAGACTTTTTGTAAATCATGAAACATCTTAGTGTGTCCTGGGTGAATAGAATATCGGGAACCTATCGCCTCTCTTATAGTATCCATTGTCTCAATTCTTACACATATAGAACACAACGTCTACCTTGATAATAAAGAACACCATCTCCACATTTGGAGAAAACCTCAACCTTATGACTCTGAACTGCTACCTTCAATTTAAGCAAAATAGGATAACTATATTGATTTTCCTTAACCTCGTCCGCCAATGAGGATTTTGAACCATTCTAAACCGAAATACAACCTTTGGCTAAGTCAACCAACCGAACTCCCAATCTGTACAATCTATGAACCTCGCAAGCTATTTATTTTTTCTCATCCTCTACATGAGCAACACTTCCTATAGATAATCTTTTAAGAGTGTAGGCCACCATATTGGTCTTGCCCAAATGGTATTAAACACTCATATAATAATTCTATAGCAAATCTAGCTATATTTTTTGATAGGGATTTACATACTTTCAAATGAACACATACTGAAGACTCTTGTAATCCGAGAACACATCAACATGAACTTCATAGAAGTAGTGTCTCAAAATTTGTAAGGCAAAAATCACTTCTGCCAACTCTAAACCTTGATTTGGGTAATTCTTCTTATGGGGCTTGAGATGTTTAGATGAATATGCTATAACTTTGCCCCGCTGCATCAACATACAACCAAGCCAACTCTGGAAGTATCACAATAAACTATGAAACTATTCGATCCCTCAGGAAGATTTAAAATCGGAGTGGTAGTGAGTAAATTCTTCAACTTCTGAAAACTCTTCTCGTAAGACTTAGAACGCTGGAATTTGAATTTTTTTTGAGTTAACCTGGATATGGGATAAGCAATAAGGGAAAACCCCTCAATAAATCATCTGTAATAGCTATCTAAACCTAAGAAATTCCTGATATCTATTGGAGAAATAGGTCTACGCCAGTTTCTCACTGCTTTGGTATTTTGGGGATCAACCCAAATTCCTTTGATCGAGATAATATGACCAAGGAATATTACTAATTTTAACTAGAATTCACTCTTACTGAATTTGGCAAATAGATGGAGATCCTTGAGAGTCTATTAGACAATCCCCAGATGCTCAACCCAATTACCACCATAATTAATCACATGTGCACAAAGCATATCCTCTAATGTATGAATAGTCCTTTCTGCTTGTCCATCCATCTGCAGGTGAAAAGCATTACTCAAACTAACCTTAGTCCCCAACCCCTTCTGAAATGACTGCCAAAAGTAAGATGAAAACTACGTACCATGACCAGAGATAATTGAAATAGGTACTCCATACAGCTTTACAATCTCATGAAGATACCAGCTCGCATAATCCTCAGTCTAAAAGTTAGTCCTCACTGGCAAAAAGTGAGTCGAATTGGTTATACTGTCCATGATGACCTAAACTGAATCAAATTGATTCAGAGACTGAGGAAGACTGGTAATAAAACCATGTTGATTACTTCCCATTACCATTTAGGCAATTCAATTTAATGATATAAGCCTCCAGTCCTCATGTGCTCAACTTTCACTTGTTGACACACTAAATATTTGGCCACAAAATCAGCCACATCCTTCTTCATACCATTCCACCAATACATCCCCTTGAGATCATGATATATTTTTGTCGAACCAGGATGAACAACGTAGCAGAATTCATAGGCCTCGGCCAATACCTTTTCTCACAAACCACCTAAGTCAGGAACACATAACCTTTCTTGGTACCACACGGTACCATCACCACTGATCTCAAATACCATCACCTTTTGCCCACCTATATCACTCTTAATTTTCATTAAGACAGGATCTAGAATTTTTTTCTCCTTGATCTCTGAACCAAGAGACAATTGAACCACTTCCTGTACCAATACACCACTATTATCTAAGTCCAAAAGGTGAACCCTAAGATTAGCCAAGTGTTGAATATCCTTTACCAACTCTCGCTTCTCTTTTTCCACATGATCCAAACTTTCCATGGACAAACTGCTAAGGGCATCAACAACCACGTTAGCTTTACCTGGGTGGTAGTGAAGACTTATGTCATAGTCCTTAAGAAGCTCAAGCCATCTCCTCTACCTAAGATTAAGCTCTTTTTGAGTGAATACATACTACGGGCTCTTATGATCTAAGAAGATATCTACGTGCATTCCATATAAATAGTGTCACCAGATTTTCAAAGAAAAAACCACCGCTAAAAGCTCTAAATCATGAGTAGGATAGATTGTCTTATATACCTTCAATTGCCTAGAAGTATAGGCAATCACTTACCATGCTGCATTAAAACACAGCCAAGTCCCATCCGAGATACATCACAGTAAACCACAAACCTCTCATTGCCTTCAGGCAAAGTCAAAACCAGAGCCGAAGTAAGCTTATTCTTTAGCTTATCGAAACTACCCTCACAAGCATTTGACCAAGAGAACTTTACCTTCTTTTGTGTCAACTTGGTTAATGGGGAAGCTATCATTAAAAAACTCTTCACAAACCTCATATGGTACCCAGCCAAACCCAAGAAGTTCCAAATATCGATTGGAGTCATGGTTCTAGGTCACTTCTAAACCACCGCCACCTTTTGGCGCCCACCATGATCCCCTCAATAGAAATAATATGACCCAAAAAAAGTGACAGCATTCAACCAAAATTCACATTTTGAGAATTTTCCATACAACTGTTGCGCTTTCAATGTCTGCAACACCACACGGAGTTGATTGGCATAATCTACCTCACTCTTAGAGTACACCATAATGTCTTCAAAGAACATAATGACAAAAAGATCCAGATTTGATAAAATACCCTATTCATTAAATCCTTGAATGTTGTTAGGGCATTGGTCAAACCAAATAACATAACGAAGAACTCAAAGTGCCCATACCAGGTACGGAAAACCATCTTAGCAATATCCACCTCCCTAATCTTAAGCAGATGCTACCCAAATTGAAGATCTATCTTTGAAAATAATTTGGCACCCAACAACTGATCAAACAAGTCATCTATCCTTAGAAGAGGATACTTATTCTTAACTGTTACCTTATTCAATTACCTATAGTCAATGCACATCCGAAGAGAACCTACCTTCTTACACATAAATAACATCCGCGCACCCTATAGGGATACACTAGGATGGATGAAACCCTTATCTAAAAAATCTTTAACTTGCTCCTTAAGTTTCTTCAGCTCAGCTGAACCCAATATATAAGAAGAAATAGATATTGGACGAGTGTCCAAAATCAAATAAATCTCAAACTTAATTCTCTATCTAGAGAAACACTAGGAAGATCATCCAAAAAAACCTCAGGAAACTCATTCACCATCAGAACCGAATGCAAATAAGGACCTTTCAAGTTAAGAGTTTTTAACTTAGACTAGATGATAGAGACACCTTTTATAGATTAACCTCCAAGCTCTAAGATATGATATAAACTTCCCCTTAAGAGCTAGGGAACCACCCTCCCATTTAATAATTGGTTCACCAAGGAACTTAAAGACAACCTTACGGGTCCGACAATCTAAGTACGTGTATCATGAGTGTAACTAATCCATCCCCAAAATGACATCAAAATCTACCATATCTAATTCAAACAAATCGACCAAAGTATCCTTACTACCAACAGATACCACACACCCCCTATAGACTCTTTTAGCAACTATAGAGTTAACTACCGAGGTAGAAACAGAAAAATGATTTGAAATAACCTCAAGATCAGAACAAAAATACACAGCCACAAATAGGGTCACATAAGAAAGAGTGGATCCTAGATCAAGCAAATAATACATGTCACAATAAAAGATTTACAATATATTAGTCACGACATCAGGCGATGCCTCAGACTTCTATCGGATAACAAGAGAAAATAACCTATTCCATCCTATGGTGGTACTTAAAATAGAAAAAGATGCAAAATTAGCAGTGAAGAGGCAACTGAAGAATTATTCGCTCCAAAAGCAACCTTACCAATCGGATAATTTCTAAGCATATGGCCTGGATGACCATATTTGAAGCACATATCCCTCTCATCATCACAAAAACCCTAATGTAATCAACTACAAAACCTGTAAAAAAAGACATAATAAAGACGATTGTGTCCCACTAGCTTGAGATTAGGCACCCTATGCCCTGAAGTTATAGCCACACTACTGATGCCTATCACCCAACTACTTCGGGTAAGGATCACTAGCTGTAGAGAAAGAACTTAAACTCCCCAACTTTTTCTTTGACCACTTACCACCATATCGACCACCTTGTTGTTGATCAGCTTTCTCGAAGAACCTAAACTTCTTACCATGACTTTTCCCTATCTCAGCCTATTTTCTCTTTTCCTCCTCCACTTGTTGCATATGCACGACCAACCTAGAGATATCTATGTTCTTGATTAGCAATGCAGTCTTACTTTTAAGGATCAACTCATAAGACAGTCTTGAAGCAAACTTCTCATCCTAGCCCTCATATCAAACACTATTTTCAAAGCATACCTAGACAATTGGAGAAATTTCAAGGCATACTCCTTGACCGATATCTTTCCTTGCTTCAAATTAACAAATTTCTCTACTTTTGCTTCCCTTAAATCATGAGGAAAAAAGCAATCTAGGAATACATTAGAGAAAGTCTCCCACATATAGGACTCATCAACCTCACCCCTTACCTGATTTCATTCCTTGTACCATTGGTAATCCACATCCTTAAACTAATAAGCTGCAAACTTTACCCCTTTCACATTTATGGCATGTATAATCCTAAATATTTTTTTCATCTCATCTTGAAAACCCTGAGGATACTCCTCTACCTTAATACTAGTAAAGGTTGGAGGACTCAAATTCATGAACCAGCCAACCCTATGACCTCATTAGATGGAATAGTAGATGCACCACGCTCATCTTTAGAAGCCACCAACTGAGCAATTATATGAATCGGCTGATGAAACACCGCATTCATCACGTCTGCCTAAGGAAATCTAGAAAGAACCAGTGGAAATCCAGAATAATCAAGGACTGGACCCCTAGACTAAGTATAGATCCCCTGAGTAGAGTGTGTATCATCAACATTACCCCCAGTTGGGACGGAGGAGTTTTCATGAACTTCAAATCATTGAGGCATGATCTGAAAGGCGAACAAATAGGAATTAGAGAAGATTCTAGAACTTAGACTCCAAGATGGAAAATAGAAGACAAAGAAAGATAAACAGTTCCTAAATGCCTTGTAGCCTCTCTCTTATAAGTGTGGCACGCTTCATACCCTTAAAAGAGACTCTAATCGACACGGCTTTATGGACTTCCAATTGACTATGAACCTAAGCCTCTGATACCAATTAGACACGACCCGACCCAGGGCCATGTCATAATAGAAATCCCAAGTCCAACCAGGACCAGGGACCACCCACATCACCCAACCTAACCTCTAAACACGTACCTTAAGTCAGATAAATTTTGAACATATAACAAGATACCATTTATTACAAGTCCAGACTCTGGGATAGGTCTATAACCGTGACCAATTCAACCAAGTCCAACCATCCAATACCCAATAAATAAACATACCAAAACTAAAACAATAACCAAGAATGAGTCCATAACATAAAAAGATTGAATAATCATAAATACAGTCCAATGGTATCATCCCCAATACCAATGCCAATACTAAGGCTGACACCACAACTGACACCACTCATACCAACCCATAGTAGTTTCATAAAGCCTCTAACTGAAAGTAAAATAATATTCGGTTGGAATATGTGATGTATGAGCAGATGCTAACATATTTAGGGCTTTTAACTAAGAATAATTGCAAAGTCTTAAGAAACTTTTATCATTTTTGATGGTTTTATATTTGATTTTATAGTAGAAGTCAAGAGGTAAGAGAACCAACAATGATGGAAGTAAAAGAGTGCCTGACGATATTCCGGATAAGTCGTAAGCACTCTGATAGGTTATCAACTTCATCGTCAGTCTTAGATAGAGATTGGACTTTATTTAGAATTCCTGATGACATATGTGATAGACCATCAGAAATGTGATAAGCTATTAGAGTTGCCGTCAGCCTTAGACAAAACATGGGAGCTGAGGTAGAGAAGTGAAGACATTATCTGATGTGTCATCACAGTTTTGATAAGCCGTCATGATTCAGCCTTAAGCAGAAATTGTCAAAATTGAAGGGGAGCTGATGACATCCATAATAAGTCATCAGCCTCCTGATAAGGCGTCACACATGTCCTCACCTAATCTGAGAAGAACACTGAACTCTGTGATTTTGTTTCCATAATTAGGTAAATTATTTAAAGCATAGTTTAGGCTTTTCTAGAGGGGATTCCGAACCTATTTTGGAACACACATATTTTGTTATTTTTTTCTCTAGTTTCTTCGCTTGAACAAAAATAATTAACTTTAAAGATATTATCATCAATATTTTAGGATTTCTACTTTGATCTAATCTGAGAAACACTCATTGCTATTCATCTTGTTGTAAATTCATCTTTCAAATTATGAATTCAACTTGTTGTATCGATTATTACATTTTGAGTGGCTAAATCCCTTTAACCCAAATTATGGGATATATGGGTTAGGTCTTGGTATGTTGCTAAGTGTTCAAGATTCTAAAGGTAATAGGACTCCTTGATAATTCTGAGGTTTTAATTATTGTCTATTGGTTGCAAATGATAGATAGCACCTTCTTTGATTTGCTTGAGATAAGAAATCAACTATAGTAGGAAGTGAATTATTGATAGGGACTTGGAAGCTACCAACCTTCAGTTTAATAATTGACATTGTAACAAGGTTAATTAACCTGAGGTAAAGTCTGGTCACTGAATGTAAATTCCCTAAGTCCGACAGGATTAGGTAATTAAATGCTTAAGTAGGTCGAGAGACATTTAGGCATAACTTCGATAAAGACAATCTGTTGCTCCTACCTATCTTGAGAATCTTAAATCACTATTAGCAGCTGTCAAGTACCAAAACCCATAGTGAACATAATTCTGGTTTTCCATAAACTCTTGATTACAAACACTAAAACTAAAGTGACCAACAACTATTTGCTAAATTCTCATAACCATCATTTTACTAGAAACTACTATCTATCAGTTGATTAACTCGCATACAACTCAGATTCACACCATATTCCCTGTGGGATTCGACCCCAACCTAGTTGGGTTATATATTGGCAACGATCGCATACATTCTCATATGAGAGGTGTAGTTTAAGCATTATCAAAAATGGCATCGTTGCCAGGGAGTACGATTGTAAATTGCAATTTGTGTACGCTAATTGACTGTTAGTCAAGTTTCCTAGTTTTATATTTATTTGTTGTTTTTGTTTTTTGTAGGACCTTTGTGGTGTATACCAATAACCAGAAGTTCCATAGGACCATTATTACTATTTAATCTAGAACCAATACTAACCAACAAAATGGTAGACTAGCAGGAGGCTGACAGGTTAGTAGCCTTAGCTAGAGCTCAGGTAAATGTGCAAAATGTCGGTCAAAAAGAACGGCATCCAAATCTTAAGGATGAAGATTTGGGAGATAAGGAGTTCCTAAACCCTGGTAATCCAAGGCGTGCAGAACAAATAGTTGCACCAGTACAGCATAATGCCAACAGGAACCATCTATTCAGAGCAAGGCAGGATTGCAAGCCTATTCAGTATGATTTCAATGATAATGATGATGGAATGGATGGAGCAGGTATTATGGGTGCAATTATTCTCCACCATTGTCACCATGGGCAAAGTTCAGCATTACGAGTACTATAATTCAACTCCTTAATCTAAAGGGGTTGTTTGGTGGCTTTCCTGGTGATGATCCGAATATGCACTTGGTGAACTTTGTCACCATTTACAAATATTTTGATAACCTAGGAGTGGGTCAGAATGCAATCCGCTTGAGATTTTCCCATTGTCTCTGTCTGGAGAGGCAACAATGTGGTTAAATGAGCTGACGCCTAATTTGATAACCAACTAGAGATAGTTTTAAGATGCATTCCTAGAATGGTTCTTTCTACCCTCAGGATGGTATAGTTGAGGGATGAGATCAGTAACTTCAGATAGCTCCCGACCAAAGCTTTGCATGAAACCTGGGAGAGATTCAAAAAAAAGTTGACACAGTGTCTGAACCACAATATGATGGACATACACTTGATGGAGACTTTGTACAGGGCTCTTAACTCTGTGAAAAAATCAATTATAGATAATGCTGCTGGTGGTTCATTTGTTAATCTTACATTCCTAGAAGCTTCAGAAATGCTAGAGAGAATGACCAAACAGAGTCGAGCATGGCATACCAGAGAATCTGTGTAGCAAGCCCTACTATTTCTGTGGGTATGACTACAGAACAATGCAGAAAAGATGAGGAGCGTGACTAAGACATGGCTCACCTAAAAATGCAGATGGACTTGATAACTAAGCACTTGCTATTAGGCAAGACTAAGAAGGTGAAAGTTGTGGGATCTCAAGATAGAGTTGATGTTGATTAAGAAAAAGAGGTGAACTATGTTAATAATCAGTAGGGTTTTTGAGGCAATAGCCAAGGGAATTAAGGTTGGAGTTATTATGATAAGCCTGGTTATAAAGATAGGGAGCAGGGAAATTGGAAGAGCAATAATAATAGGAGTGGGCTATATATCCCTCCTGGAAATCATGAGGCTGCTACAACAAGTTCTGAAAAGATGTCTATAGAGGACATAATGGCTAAATTATTAAAGAGAGTAAAGGCTACCAACTTAGGAGTGATACCATGAAGACCGATCTGTCATCTATTAGTCAGTTGGTAAACTCGTACTCTGCTTTAATCAAGCAGCTGGAACAGCAAATGATCCAAATCTCCATAGTGCTGAATCAGAGGAAGAATGGGACATTACCTAGTGATACAGTCCAAAATTCACAGAATAATGGCTCATGTATGGCGATTACCACTAAAAGTGGTAAGATATTACCTGGTAAGCTAGTGGTGAAAACTCTCCCAAGATCACCACTTTTCTTTCCTCAATGATTGAAGAAAAAAATTAATGATGCAAAATTCAAAAAATTCATGGCAATGCTCAAACAATTGACAGTGAATGTGCCTTTGGTGGAGGCACTCGAGCAAATACCAGGGTATGCTAAATTCATGAAGGACCTTGTGACTAAGAAAAGAGCGGTGAGCTACGAATTAGAGGATAATCTCCATCATTATAGTATTATTTCTACGAGGACCTTGGTACAGAAGAAGCTAGACCCAGGAGCATTCACTATTCCTTATACGATTGGGTATCTGGAATTTGCTAAGGCATTATGTGATCAAGGAGCGAGCATTAATCTAATGTCATTGGCTTATATAAAAAGCTGGGTTTGGGAAATCCCACACCCACCAACATGCGACTCATGATTGCAAATAGGTCAGTAAAATAACCTATTGGTATTTTGTATGATGTGTTGGTAAAGGTAGCTAGCTTTATATTACCTGTGGATTTTATAATTCTGGATTGTGAGGTGGACTTCAAGGTGCCCATAATCTTGGGTCGACCTTTCCTCACAACCGAAAGTGTGTTGATTGATTTGAGAGCTAATGAGCTCTTATTCAGGATGAATAATGAAGTGGTGTGATTTGATGTGTGCCAATCAATGAAGCATAATGAATAAATAAGTGTGTTCACAGTTGTTGATGTGTATTATGAGGATGAACAGGAGGTTTCAATAGAGGAGCAACTTATTGTCGACCCTGTAGCCGCAGTTTTGATGAATTTTGATCGTGAAGGCATTGAGGAGTACAAAGAGACTGTTTGTTCTTTGTCAGGATTGGGTTCATACTCTTATGCTCCTAAGAAGTTAGATGTTGATCTTGCTAATTGACCAACACCACTGGCTAAGCCATCCACTAAAGATCCCCTGATGTTGGAATTAAAAAAACTGCCTGGGCATTTAAGGTACGTGTTTTGGGGCAAAAAAACACGCTACCCATTATTATTGTGGCTAATTTGGGTGAACAGCAGGTAGAAGAATTTATTTCATTACTTCAGAGGTACAAGAGAGCAATAGGATGGACTATTGCAGATATTATTGGCATTCTCCCTAGCATCTGCACGCATAAAATACAACTTGAGGAAGATTGTATTCCAACCATCAAGCACTAGCGTTGTCTTAACCCACCAATGGAAGAGGTGGTTAAGAAAGAAATTATTAAGTGTTTGGATGCAAGAGTAGTTTACCTTATTTCTAACAACAAATGGGTGAGTCCAGTTTAATGTGTGCCAAAAAAAGGGGCATGACTGTGGTTACAAATGAAAGGAATGAGTTGATTTCACTCAGGCCTATGACTGGGTGGAGAGTTTTCATGGACTACCATAAGCTAAACTCATGGACTTTGAAAAACCACTTCCCGTGCTCTTTATGGACCAAATGCTTGATCGATTGGCCGAAAGGGGATGGTGTTGCTTCTTAGATGGCTATTCTGGATATAACTAGATCTGTATTGCTCCTGAAGATCAGGAGAAGATGACTTTCACATGCCCATATGGCACCTTTTTATTTAAGAGGATATCGTTTGGGCTATATAATGCACCGCTACTTTTCAACAGTGCATGATGTTTATCTTCTTAGATATAATGGAGGACACCATAGAGGTATTCATGGATGATTTCTCTGTGGTAGGATATTCTTTTGAGCTGTGTTTGGCAAACCTGAGTATGGCCTTAAAATAATATGTTGAATTTAATTTGGTTCTTAATTGGGAGAAATTCCACTCTATGGTAAAGGAGGGCATCGTTCTCGGGCACAAAATTTTTGCAAAATGGATAGAGTTTGATCGAGCCAAGGTTGAAGTTATTAAGAAACTACCACCTCCCATTTCAGTGAAGAGAGTGCGTAGTTTCTTGGACATGCTGGTTTTTACTAGAGGTTTATAAGAGACTTCTCGAAGGTTGCAAATCTACTTAGCAAACTTTTGGAGAAAGAAGTGAAGTTTTCCTTCGATGATGATTGCTTGAAGGCATTTGAATGCCTGAAAAAGAAATGGGTTAAGGCCCCTATCATTGTGGCATCAAACTAGTCAAAACCATTTGAGATCATGTGTGATGCAAGCGGTGTTGCTCTTGAATCTGTACTGGGACAAAAGAAGGACAAACTGTTTCATCTAATATATTATGCCAGCAAAGCACTGAATAGAGTGTAAAAGAACTACACCATCACTGAGCAGGAACTCCTGGCTGTAGTATATGCTTTTGAGAAATTCAGAGCTTATCTTCGTGGGACCAAGGTGGTGTTCCATATTGACCATGCAGCCTTGAGGTATTTGATGGCTAAGAAGGATGCAAAACCAAGGCTGATTAGATGGGTATTGCTGCTACAAGAATTTGACTTTGAAGTCAAAGATAGGAAGGGTTGTAAAAACCAGGTTGTAGATCATCTGTCTAGAATGGAAGGTGAGCAGGCAATTAGTGAAGAAATAAAGATAAATCATGCATTTCTTGATGAGGAGATCTTGGCTCCTGCTGTGGAGAAATTGCTTTGGTACGCTAATTTTGCAAATTATGTTGTGAGTGAGGTCATCCCAAAAAATCTTTCTATCCATCAAGGAAATAAATTCCTTCATGATATGACACATTACTTCTGGGATGAGCCATATCTTTTTTGGAGATGTGCTAACAATATTATAAGAAGGTGTGTGCCAGAAGTGGATGTATTGTGTATATTGGAAACATGTCATGCTTTCCCAGTTGGAGGTCACTATGCAGGTGATCGAATGGCTAGGAAGGTGTTGCAGAGCGGCTACTATTGCCCAACATTATTCAAGGATGCTCATGAGTTTGTGCTAAAATATGACCAATGTCAGAGGTAGGGTTCGATCACCAAAAGACATGAGATGTCTTTGACTAAAATGCTTGAAGTTGAATTGTTTGACGTCTGGGGCATCGATTTCATAGGTCCTTTTGTAAGCTCGTATGGGATGAAGTATATTTTAGTTGATGTTGACTATGTATCGAAATGGGTCGTAGCTATTGCCTTGGCTGATAATAAAGGAAAGAGGGTTGTTGCTTTTCTCAAGAAGAATATCTTCTCTCGCTTTGGAGTACCACATACTATTATAAGTAATGGAGGATCTCATTTTTGCAACAAAGTATTTTGAGCTGCCTTGGAAAAATATGGGGTGAAACAGCATATAGTAGCCACTTCATATCACCCAGAAACTAGTAGGTAAGTGGAGGTGTCAAATCAAGAAATTAAATCCATCCTAGCCAAAACAGAGAATGCTAGTCGAAAAGACTGGTCTCGAAAGCTCGATGATGTCTTGTGGGCATACAGGACTACTTTCAAGACACCCATTGATATGTCACCGTTCTAGTTGGTCTATGGCAAAGGATGCCACTTACCAATTGAGATGGAGCACAAGGCTTTATAGGCACTTAAAAGGTTAAATTTAAGTTGAAAGAAGGCAGCAGAGCTAAGAATAGGATAACTGAATGAGATAGATGAATTTCATCTGTCTCGATGAAGTCTGAAGTAATCGACACACCTGAGTCGTGTCGTGATGTTAAATCAGGCGCTACATTGGAGGCAACCTATGATCCCCGTGCTTGATCTACTCCAGGTATACCCTAACTTTTGATTCAATTTTTCTTTGATTTTAAGTTGAGGGTGTAGGGTGAGTTGTTGTTGTAACATTTTATAGTTGACTAGGAGAAATATAAGTACCTGAGGCAGTTAAAATGGTTTTGTAATTTTGTGAACACCTCTCAAGTGGTCTAATTCTTTATCTATGTGATTTGCATCTAATTGTGACCACTGTGCATCTTTGTATGGTATTAGTTCTAGTGACTTGATAACCATTGCTAAACAATTGCATGAACCGGATAAGTAGTAACTTGTGATATACTTGTGTACCGTGTGCGTGTGAGATGCTACTTAGTTCCCTTTGTATGTTGAATTCAGAACTTGCCCGATTAGTCTTACCTAGGTTGAAGGATAGGGTTTAGGAAAGGATCATAGGCCGTTTTGATATTAGCCCACATTAGCCTAAATGACCTTCCCTGTATGCATAATATTCCTTGATCCCTATTTTGAGCCTGAATAGCCTATTTCTTTTTATGATACCTATCGCCGTCCCATTTTTATATCATAATGAACCTGTTTCAGCCCTGGTCCTCCTTTGACACTGTGCACCTTAACTTAGCCAAATGGCCTAAGTTGAGGGTGGCTAGCATAGGGGTGCGTGATGTAAAATTAGTTTGAAGAAAGATAGAGTAAAAGAAAAGAATAAAAAGATAGGTGCGGTGGAAAAGAGCAAGAAAAGAAAAGTTATGAAAAAAAAGAAGTGATTGTAGAAAAGAACCGCACTCATCCTGAATAAGTGTGATCAAGAAAAGAGAAGAGTAGAAAAAGGTAAATGAGTGAGACCCCAAAAGCTAGTGTAGTGTCAAGGAGGCTTAGTCACTTTAAATATCATCGAGTATCATACCAGCCCCTAGCCTACATTACAAGCCAAAGAGAAAACCTATGGTGATCCTAGCTGACTATCTGAAGATCTTGGTAATGAAAATAAGGGCAAACCTATGGTATTTGACATACATTGATTGGAACTTCATTCTGATAGTGAGTGTCTTGTGATTGTCCCCATGGTTACATATGTGATGTCTGATAAAAGTGCAATAAGACTTTTTTGTGGTGAGGGCACACTGGTTACGTTGCTAGTTGCTAACTTGTTTGGATAGTGTAAGCTTGATACATACATAGTTGCTATTTCTTATTTTATGCCATATCTTGATTCCTGTGTGTCACATTGTTTCTCTACAATAACATACACAGTTGTTTATAAATTAAATGACCTTGGAGATGGTGAAGATGTTTTGAGATAATATGTATGGTTGACTGCTGAATGTACTTTGTATTCTCTTAGTTGTGTTTTAGTTGCTTGAAGACAAGCAATTATTTTAAGTTGAGGGTGTTGATGTGTGAGTAGATGCTAACACATTTGAGGCTTTTAACTGAGAATAATTGCAAAGTCTTAAGCAACTTTTGTCGTTTTTTATTTTTTTATATTTGATTTTGCAGTGGAAGTCAAGAGGCAAGAGAACCAACAATGATGGAAGTAAAAGAGTGGCTGACGATATTCCTGATAAGTTGTCAGTACTCTGATAGGTTATCAGCTTCATCGTTAGCCTTAGACAGAGATTAGACTTCAGTTGGAATTCCTGACGACATTTTTGATAGGCCGTCAGAAGTGTGATAAGCCGTCAGAGTCGCCGTCAGCCTTAGACAGAACATGAGAGATGAGGTGGAGAAATGACGACATTGTCTGATATGTCATCATAGTTTCGATAAGTGATCAGGATTCACCATCAGCCTTAAGCAGAAATTGTCAAAAATGAAGGGGAGCTGACGACATTCGTGATAAGTCGTCAGCCTCCTGATAAGGCATCACGTATGTCGTCACCTAATCCGAGAAGAACACTAAACTCTGTGATTTTGTTTCCATAATTAGGCTGAAGTATTTAAAGCATAGTTTAGGGTTTTCTAGAGGGGATTCCGAACCTATTTTGGAACATACGTATTTTTTTATTTTCTCTCTAGTTTTTTGGCTTGAACAAAAATAGTTAACTTTGAAGATATTATCATCAATATTTTAGGATTTCTACTTTGATCTAATCTGAGAAACACTCGTTGCTATTCATCTTGTTGTAAGTTCATCTTTCAAATTATGAATTCAACTTGTTGTATCGATTATTACATTATGAGTGGCTAAATCCCTTTAACCCGAATTATGGGATCTATGGGTTAGGTCTTGGTAAGTTGCTAAGTGTTCAAAATTCTAAAGGTAATAGGACTCCTGATAATTCTTAGGTTTTAATTATTGTCTATTGGTTGCAAATGATAGATAGCACCTACTTTGATTTGCTTGAGATAAAGAAATCAACTATAGTAGGAAGTGAATTATTGACAGGGGCTTGGAAGCTACCAACCTTCCATTTAATAATTGATGTTGTAACAAGGTTAATTAATCTGAGGTGAAGTCTAGTCACTGAATGTAAATTCCCTAAGTCCGAGAGGATTAGGTAATTAAATGCTTAAGTAGGTCGAGAGACATTTAGACATAACTTCGATAAAGACAATCTGTTGTTCCTACCTATCATGAAAATCTTGAATCACTATTAGAAGCTATCAAGTACAAAACCCATAGTGAACATAATTCTGGTTTTCCATAAACTCTTGATTACAAACACTGAAACTAAAGTGACCAACAATTATTTTCTAAATTGTTATAACCCTCATTTTACCAGAGACTACTAACTATCAGTTGACTAACTTGTGGGATTCGACCCCAACCTATTTGGGTTATATATTGACAACGATCGCTTACATTATCACATGAGAGGTGTAGTTTGAGCGTTATCAACATGCCCCCCTCTATAGCCAAAACCAATGTCTACAAAATAACCAAAGTATGAAACGACATTCATAATATGAAATGGAGCCTTCCAGAGTATGAAATCTCACCACTTCAATCCAACTAAGTTGATCCTGAGTCCGAGCACTAAGCAGGAGAAATAGAATGGCTAGTTTCTGCATCGCGTGGGGATACATCTGTCCGAAGATGGGTTAGTGGGTGAATGATAGCAAGGACTCAAGATAACTATAAAATAATGTCAACCTTGAAAACCAAGTATACCAACCATATGCATTCATAATCCATACATACATATGTATAACCATGGTGAGAAAGGGAACCAGGGTTATTATGACTTTAAAACCATTAACCTGGGTATGTGTAGCTTAACCGTCCTAGAACTACCCACAGGATATGGGTCCAGTAACCCCCTAAACAGGCCCTGATACGTGTAGCCACATGAACTAGAGATACATAGGAGTAGGGGATTATCGAGTACCCTTTGCTCTCTATGATACATATGTACGAGTGTACTTAGGGGATTCCCGTGTACCCGGTAAGTATCATATATGATCTCCATGACCAATCCTCATGTCGCCAAACATGAGTTTCCAGTGTTCGTCCATTGGACTCACACCTTCACGGTTAGCTATCACACCCTGCCATTATTGCCCAATTAAAACCATTACCACACAACAAAACCACAATTCCACTTATTATTAACCAAGGCTATAAGTAGTGGTATCGTCATACTGGCTATATCTTGCAAGCAATGTCCTTATCCATCCTTTTTAAGAAGAAGGGATTCCCATGTACCCATAGAATACTTTATCAAGTTGACTTAAGGGAATCTCATGTACCCAACAAGTGGTCATTGTTAAGTTTGCTTGGGGGATTCTCTTGTACCCTACAAGGATGTTCAATTAGCCATAACCATGACAACCAAACCTTACCATTTAACCATTACAAATCATTTAAACCATTTATACCATTTAGGGTTCCATTACCAAGCTATACCATACAATAGTTCCATTAAGAGTTCAATAATGTAGTAAAAATATTCTCGTACATAATTTATCAAATACATTGGGGACATAGTGTTTCCAAAACTAAAACCAAGTGCCAATTAACCATTCCCGTGCAACCAAGTGTCCAACCCACCATTAAAACATGAAAATCCATAATTAAAATATGGGAAAACCATAACCAAGCATTTATAACCAAAACCCCCAACATATAATTGAAAACCCAAAACCATACAATGATTATTCCATGAAAACAATTCATAAAATATGTCTTTAGTTGGAACTAACAATAAGGGAGGAGTACATGCCTTAAATTACGAAGAAGATGAATTGAGACTCCATTGACCACCTTGAAAAAAACCCTAGCTTTTTCTTAATCCAAGAGCCTTGAGAGATTTTGAGAGATTTTAAAGTGTTTGATTGATTGCAAATGGGTTAATGAAGCCCCAAACAGGTATTTTAAGTCATGGGGTCCCAAGGAGTTATAAGGGAAAATATCCAGAATACCCCCAACTTAAACTGTATTAATTTCCTGCAAAAGGGTACAACTCCACCATACCATATGTACCCTATCATACGAGTGGTACCCACACTCATACCCTAGGCAGCTCTTGGACCCCTAACACTCTTCAACATACAACCACCAAGCCCAATCGTATCCAAAGGTACGACTATTACCCTTAACCCATACCCATAACAGAACCAAAAGAGGTTGAAACTGTCCAACATATGAGTTGGACAATACGACTCATACCCTATCTCACGACTCATGGTGATCCACTAGTACTCAGATCTAAGTTACTTTACTAAGTTTCAGATTAAGTGAAGGAAAACCCAAACCTACGACCCATCACCAACCATACGACTCATACCAACCCAAGTCATATCCATTCCAGAAACTCAACCACCCAACACTGGACAAAATACATATGGGTCACCTAACCAATAACCTCACCATACGACTAGTATATTAAGTTGTATGATGTCCAGAAAGTCTAAAACCCAAGAAATTTCTAAGGACCAGAACCCAGGGTATTTCAATCAAATAGAACCAATTCTTTATTTTGAAATATGCAACAACAAAGTCGAACATATCAAAACCAAGACCCAATTGATTCACTTTGTAGTGTTCATATTTTCTGGATGATTTATATGTGTTAATGCCACTTTTAATAAGAAGATTGTATAAATAAATATTTTAAAAAATAATTTATGTACCTGTTGCCATGAACCTTTAACAGCTGATTGGCAATTTATTCTGAATAAATGTTGATCAACTCCGTTGGAGCCTCATCCGAGATATTGAACCCTTCAAACGGATAATTCTTTCGTTCTTCCGAACTGTTGGGCTTTACTTTTTATTCCTCTTTGGAAGCAGTTAATGGATTATCAACTATGATAGTA
This sequence comes from Capsicum annuum, assembly GCF_002878395.1. Taxonomy (NCBI): domain Eukaryota; kingdom Viridiplantae; phylum Streptophyta; class Magnoliopsida; order Solanales; family Solanaceae; genus Capsicum; species Capsicum annuum. The sequence goes on along the minus strand of NC_061114.1, from coordinate 122,341,796 downwards.
TGCTATTCAGCAGTAGTTTCTACTGTGACATCCATCTGAAAAGCCAGAATTGTCAATGCTAATCACAGAGATATAAAAAATAAATGAAAAAAAGATAACTCATCTATTGGAGGAAATCAAACAGGTCTTCCAAATATTTTAATTTGTCCCAACAGATGACCTATTTGTTGCAACAGATGGGTCAGTTGTTTGAATATATTCAAACATAAGGAAGACCTATATGATGATTTCTAATAGATGATCGATCTGTTGCAACAGATAGGTCATCTATTAGGATAAATTATAACAGTAGGAAGACCTGTTTGATTTTCTTCAACAGATGAGACATCTGTTGCAATAGATAATGCATCTGATGTAACAGGTTACCTGTTTGATTTTCTTCAACAGATGAGACATCGGTTGCAATAGATAATGCATCTGATGTAACAGGTTAGTCATCTGTTGCAACAGATGTCTATGTATGTTTAATAATTTTAAACAGATGTGTCATCTATTGAAATAGATATGTAGTCTGTTTGTTTGCTGGAACAGATGATAAATATTCACCTTTTCCAACTCATGTTACTCTTCTCCTGTGGCCCTTGTACATTGTTCAAAAGTGCAAGACAGAGGAGTTGCAATTTCTCTTTCTTTAATGCTTAATATTGCCTTGGAAATTTCTTTATTTATCATCTTAGCCTTAACCTCTAATGGAGTGTATGGATCTGAAATCCTCTTTGATGGAATGACACCCATTTTAGATGTCAATACCTTTATAGTAACAGTTAATGCATCAATAGCATTAATCACTCCCTCATGTTTTGCCTTACAGCCTTAACATTTGCATGCACAACATAAGCTAAGAGGGGCAAGATCTCTAAAAGTTTGATTACTCTCTCCAACATTTGTAGTATGCCCATTTAAAGAAGGGTTATATCGACCACCAAAATTAGTAAAACCAGTATGATCAATAATCATACTGATTTGTTGTTTCAAAAACTACAAGAGGAGCGTTATTAGCCCCAACAACAGCACCTTCACCACTACAACCACCAACAGCTCCATCACCATCATCATCACCAGTAGCACCATCAACAACAACTAGCCCATCCTCCAAAAATATTTTTCTTGTGATGGTTGTTTTTCTTGTGATGGTTGTTGCTTCAACCAATTCATTTTTTATTCTATCAATTACCTTAGGGTCCAATAAAGTTTGCACAAACTGTAAAGTAAGAAAAATGACATCTTCAACTCTCGATTGGTCGGAACAAGCCACGGATGCACAACCTAAAATAAATCAGTACATATATTAGAATGATGATTAAATTATTTAAATAAATTATTAATTAAAATAAAAAATTAATTAGAATTAGACTTATTGCTTCCTCCAGTGGGTTGAAAAGGTCAGAAATTTTGTTTTTTTATCACTTTTGGCCGACAACCATCTCAGGATTCTTGGAGATAAAATTTCTTCTTGGTAGTTCATTTGTTGTCTGAGATAGAAAATAGCTTCAAATGCCCAAGCCTATAAAATTACGTCAATAAATATAAAGCATTATTCAATAAAAAAATGAATCATAATAAAAGAAATATTTTCCATGAAAGCCCATGTAAAGCATATAAGTTGACTGTGTTTGGCATTAATGGAGTTAACAAATATTTGACAGTCATTTTGAAACTTTCATAACCCCAAGGATAGCTGTTAAATGCCTCAAGATCCTCGGAGAGCTTTATTAAATCAAGTGGTATGTTTTTGTTAACGTCTCTCACCCAAAGAATATTATGTACAAACCAAACCAAGCACAATGATTGCTTGTACTTCTTTGAAAGTCTTTTACCTTTCAACTCTTTTATCAAATTTGTGTTTTTGAAGCTTGGACCAACAAGGGTCAACAAGTCATCACCATCACTTGACTTGCCTTTGTTTTTTGGTGTGCGGGGTACTTTTTGGGGTAGAATATGTATAGCTTTAGAGAGAGGATAACATTTTAGTCCAGTAACTATGACAAACTCCTTCCAACCAAAACAAACCGTCATGCCACAGTAATTTATCCACACCTCATCCATCTTATCTTTACTTTCATACATAAACATACGCTTGAGAAGATCATACACCATACTCATTTGAAAATGACCATTGTTGTCCTCTGGCAAATCAACATATTGCCCATAGCAGCTGTCCCTGAAATAAGCATCTAATTTTTGGTCTCAAAGTATCTTTCTAAAGATATCAAAAGATTTTTCCATGGATGGCTTTACCACAAAATCACCAGTTAAATATATGGCACCATCATACTTCATTCTCATAGGATAACTATCAATGTTGAAGGTTTTGACCAACTCATCAATGGAAAGGCTATTAGAATTTGGATTATCTCTTTAGAAACTTTCTTCTTTCTCAAGTTCATTTTCTTTTGCTTCTTATTGAGATATCGTTTATACAGCAAGCTTATAGAGTGGTGGATGTAGCCTAACTACTTCACTTATTTCTTTACTTAAACTTGGTTCGCTTTCTTTTCTTTTGGAAGCCATATTATCTAAAAGTAAAAAGAAAATAAAAAAGACTATAATTGATTAATGCATCATTAAAAAAAATGATAACAGTAAATCTAACAAGTTAACAATTCCAACAGATGAGTGATCTATTGGAAATAATAAAAACAGTTTCAATACTGTTGTGATTTCTTCCAACAGATCACTCATCTGTTGAAACATATGACTGGTTTGTACAACAAATTATTGATCTATTGCAACGGATGAGTGATCTGTTGGAAGAAATCAAACTGTCAGTGTTGTTTATATCTCTTCCAACAGATAGGTCATCTATTGCAGCAAATGACCCAGCTGTTGGAAGAAATCAAAGTCTTGGACAAGTCATCTGTTGGAATAACTATTAGGATTTCATCCAACAGATGATTCATCTGTTGCAATAGATGGTTTATCTATTGAAAAAAAATAGTAGCAAGATTTATTCAATAGAACAATAGTAATCTCACTATTTATCAATACACCATATTTACCAAGACCAACAACAACCCACAAACAATAAATCAACCAGCACACCAACACAACACATAAACCAAGAATATTAACATTAACCAACAACAACACCAAACACCTCTTTGTACAAACACAGACAACCAAAAACTTCAAAAAACACAACAAACACTAATAAATCAAATCAACAGTTGTTTGTTAGATTTGGTCACAATAGATGTCCCCGAAAAAAAAAATTAAAATTCAACTCTCACTACTTTTTACAACAATGTTCGACAACAAGAACTACGGTAAGAAGAAAAATTTATATTTCACTTCGAAAAGATAAGAGAAGAAATATCACAAATTAGGATTTTATTGAGTCCACATTTCAAATTTAAGCAATAAATATTGAAATTGTTAACCATACTAAAAGAGAAGTTAACTCATGTTGTCTTTTTCTTCATAACTAAAAACCCTAATTTTTTACCTGTAAAGGTTGAGAAGGAACGATGAAGAACTCAAAGCTGCTGCAGTCAGAGAATGTTGTCATGTCCATTGACGGTTGAAAGTCAAAAAGAAACTCAAAACTATTTATCATCGGAGGTTGAAGTCGTCGGGGATTGAACGAAAAAATTTGCAGAACTATTGGTTGAGAGAAGTTTGAGAAAAACTATCGAGAGAAAGGAGAGAAACAGTTGATGTGGAGCGGAGCGGAATGAGATTTGATTTATATTTTTAAAAATGTTAGAAAAATTAAAAAAATATTAATTAAATCCACAATTAAACTTAATCAAGTTATTAAATTATGTTTAACCTTTTAAATTGGTCAATGGCGCCAATACCACATTCAAGACTTAAAAACACTTTTCCTTCAATTTTCTCAAGAGAATTACTCTACAAATACAAATATGTCTACCAATTCCCATTTTAACTTTCCACTAAGAATATTGGACTAGGATGGTTTCTACCAGTTTTCTGCGGGTTCAGACGACAATCACAAGTGAAATTAAAATCAAATATGCTTTCAAACAGAAAACCAAAACATTTTATATAACTTTACCAGAGTGCACACTTAATAGTACGACAGAATTTTACACAGAATTGGCATAGGGATACATACAGCACGGCTTTCTTAGAAAGTGTAGCTACAGCTTAATAATAGCTTAGAGTTATTCCATATACAACTACGGTGAAAACCTCATCAGGTTACGTAGGCTTCCAAACCGTGAGCACTTCTTGAAACATCTCTAGCATCAAATCTCTATCTGCCTGTCTGAAGAAGTTGTTAATATCATCCCTAACATCATAAATCTTGCCAAAATCAAACAAATACATCAAACAACCTCTTTTCAGTTTATTTAGTTGGTAAAGCCAGGCCTCTTGCAATCTTTCGAGGACATTCCCTGAGTTGATGTCTTCTAGGAGACTTTCCTCACAAGCATTCTTCAAATCTACAATGACATACTTGTTTGCTGCACCCAGCAGTGCCAACCGGTGCTTCCAGAAATCCTCTTGTTTTATCGTCCCATATAAGTAACTGAGAAGGGCTGTGCATGATTCTGTTGACATGTCTTCTATGTCGATCATAGAGGACTCTTTCTCCCTGAGATCGTGAAGGAACATGCTGTGGAAGACAGGGGAACTAGCAGACAGTATCGCTCTGTGAGCTTTCACTGATCCATCAGCCGTATTAACTGTAACATCAGCATGGATGGACTCATCAAGCATGCGAGATAGGCATCGGAGAGTACTTTGGGTAGCTAAAGATTGCAAAATCATGTCATTGGGCCATATAGATTTTCCTTCTCCACCCTAAAGGTTCAATTACCACAGGTTACTAAGAGAAAGATCATGAGTTCAAAAACATAATCAAGGTTATTTTCTGGTAAATGCTGAGAAAAAACTTTTTCATTCTTTTTCATTTTCTGTAAAATGAAATATTTGGAAAATTTCATTCTTTCTCAGTTCAAACCTGCTGAAAGGAAAAAAAAGAAAAAAAGGAAGTCAATTACATACACAAGCCCTATCTATTACCATCAGATAGGTATTTTATCAGAACCATTTCATGTAACAAACTCATACACTCAGGCATATAAAACACACACTTGAACACTGCAGAACATCACGAAACTCACATTTGGTGTGTAGATCTTTAGGTCGAGGAACTCAACATCAATGATGAATCGACCTTGTAAACAAGAATCAATAGGCCACACAAAGTCATCGCTTGTTCGAAGCAGCCTCTCATACACTGCAACACGGACCGTCACAGGATTACACATGCAACATAACATGTTGAATATAGTTAATGCAGAATTATTAATGAAATTCAACTATGATAGAGGTGACGAGGTGTCTGATGGACATATGTTGCAGGCTCTTTACCTGGACAACCAAAGAAAAAACAAGGAAGCACAAGAGTCTACAATTCCATGTGTCTGCACATGCAGCTGAAGAACATTCAACTTGCAACTAAAACCGCAACAATCCTTAACTAAGAGCGTAAAAAAGCACATGACAGTTAGGATAGCAATTATTGGTATATTGATAGCCTAAGGCAGTCTAGATATTGGATCTTATCCTATAAGAAAGGGCACAGACTTGATTTATAGCGTGTACAGAGAAGTCCTTTTTCTTAATGAACAAAACGAAGTCTTAGCTTCTGGTCAACAAAACAAAAAATTTGGCCATATAAAGAAGGAAAATTTTATGCACACCATTAAGGACATTGTGTAGAACACTAAACTACTTTCTCTAATTTTTCTGTGCTTTTAATCTACAATAGTCCGAGTTGCCTAGGATACCCCATCACAAGCATGCAGCAAGCAATATAACACCCATGACCTGTCCCTTAAGATTACACATGCCATGGTGATTTATAGTACATACTCATCCCCCAAATTAGAGGTTGTCTGATATATTAGAATGAGGTATTTTAAAAAATAATGTGAGTAGGAGATGTGTAGAATAATTCCTTTCAAAAGAAACCACAATAATTCCTTTCTATGACTGGGCATATGTGTACTGCATGTTTCCATTTCAGATATGAGCACAACAAATGACTTGATAAATTATTAAGTAAAAATGTCCGAGTTTCCACCTCTCCAGGGGTACAGGAATAGACATTTTAGGTAACAGTCCAAGAGAACGTTTGAACACTCTATAAGTAAATTCATCTCTAGCTGCTCAGCATAGTGCAAATCAATTACCAAATCATCCATATGTAAATAACCATGATGACAATTGACGTTATAGATAAGTTACACTTGCGTGGCAGATACAGAATATACGATTTGCAACCAGACATTTGTGAATAGAACAAGGATTCCGAATTTGAGAAAGAAATATTAAGACCAGGCCGAGCTAGCTTTCTGCTGGAAGGACCAGAGAATTTTAGTGAAAAAGAGAAATGAAATCAATAACTGCAGTATGGCACCCATCAATTCAAATAGCATGGGATCTGCTAATATGTAAAATTTAAATGCTAGGAGAACAACCCTTGTTCTATGTCTCCTTTTCCCTTTCCTTGGGAAATAAAAGAACAACTTACTTGTCAACTCTGTAACAAATGCTTGTATCACGAGCCTAGCAATCACCTAGGATGCAACAACAGAATGTCCTAATATCTACATTGCATGCTTGTTATACTATTAGAGTTAATGACATGTAGCCAGCAGAGGCGGATCCAAGATTCAAACCTAACGCCTGACGGGTTCAATTTTAGGTTCTTAGCATAAAATACATTGTACTTGTGAAATTATGGGTTTAAAATTTAATAATCTTTTTGAAATTTTAGTTTTCTCTTTACATATATATATGTATGTTCTGCTGGGTTCAGCTTAGCTCATATTTATAGGGCTGCATCCATCTATGGCGGACAGATGTATGCCGTTCTGCCAAACAAATTGAAGCATCTAAAGCATCCACCAAACAGATCAATACCAAAAGAAGAAAAACAATTTCAAGAATGGGCATTGCCTCCTTTTTCTTTTTGTCGTTTATATCTTTGGGGAGTGCAGGGCATAGTATTATGAGCCAAAACATTTGACAGCAGATCCAGGATTCGGAAGCTCCGGATGCCACTTTGTTTTGAACAATAACGTACACTCCGTACGACATTTTAAGATAGTAGAGTCAATATTCAAAGAATAAAATATAATTACATATATCAACAAATGTTGGTACTACATGAAGGCTTGCCTAGTTGGTATTGTCAAGTGCTTTTTTAAGAGAAAAAGACAGTACAGTGCTAAAAATCATTCTAAAAAACTGAAAATACAGTGTTGAGCGGGGATCGAACCAGCGCTGCTGGAGTAAAACCCAGCCATTTCGACCACTTGCACCACCAATTCCTTTGATATTGTGGGTGTCAAGCATAATATTTATACATTAACTGATACATACACACATAAATATACAAAGTTTCAACCGAGAAGTGCGGGTGCCGTGGCACCACAAACCTTCTACATAGATCCACCTCTGTTTGACAGTTGAATTCATCCTACATATATTTAGTTGTACTACTTTTCGATGCCAATCGCCTTGGACACACTTAATATGACATGCCTCAATTTTCACAGGCGAATTGAATATGTAATAATATATGTGGTCCTGCGAACATATATTTTGTAAAGGGTATACAAATATCATAAAAAAGTTCAAACCAAGATAAGTTCGTCTAAAATTAGTGATCTTTGCAAGAATAGAAACTACACCATATCTTGTAAACATCCAAAATACAAACTACATCAAACAAAACGGTACGAATGGATGGGAATACCTAATACAACACCGTAATAATAACAAATGACCTGCTATCCACCAACAACAACACACCAAGACCCCGGTGAAATCCCACAAGTGGGGTCTAGTGAGGGTTGAGTGTACGCACACCTTGCCCCTATCTCGTGCAGGTAAAGAGACTGTTTCTGGAGGACCTTCAGCTCAAGTACGACATATGAAAATGGGTATGAAAAAGGGAAACGACAATGAAGAAACACAACAACTAATAAGGGCACAGTAACAACCACAGAATAGTGCGATAACCTAAATATAATAAACAACAAATGATAATAGAATCAAAAGCAAGACACTATAAGAATAAGGCTAAACCCCTCGAAAAGCAAAACAACACTTCATAACTACTAACCTTAAGAGTAATAATAACAAATGACCTAATATGCACCAAATTAGCAAAATAAATCAAGGATATATTGATAAGTAAATCGACCTCTGCAAATTGCAATAGGCAAATATACTCGAATAGGTGCACACTGCGCACCTAAACAATAACATACCCTGTATAATCCCAAACAGTGGGGTCTGGGGATGGTAGTGTACACAGACCTTACCCTATCTAATAGGGTAGAGATAGAGAGACTATTTCAGATAGACAGCCTAAACATACAATCAATAACAGAATAGCTAAAAAAAAAAAAAAGAACATGAAAGTAGAGTTTACCAGGAGATATATAAGGCCTGCGATTCGTTCCAGTGGTGGTGACACGTAGCATAAAGCGAGCAAAGGGAGGAGGAAGCTGTTCTTTGGAAAGACGAGAGGGTTCAGGAAACAAACGAATATACAAATACCGATTCTTCTCGATTGACAAGTGCCTTAATCAAACATCAACAATTTCAATAGCAGAAAAAAGAACTAACAAAAAGAGAAAGGTGATCATGATAGCAGAAAGCAAGTACTAGAAAAATAGAGTAAAAGTTAGTAGATATGATACCAGTTCCAGATACCAATTTTAAAAGGGTCAGATCTTTTGTAAGTGGATGCTCCGAAATTCTCGATCCTCCATTGAGCTAATCTTGATAGAGTCTCTACCTTCGTGTCTGTCATTCTACTTCTGTTTTTTCCTTTCCTCTACTGGTACAGTGAATAATAATTTTGCTTTAGGGGAAGCGGTGGAAAGCTTGGTGTGGGGGAGAGGTAGTGGACTGATTTTAGAAAATGTTTGTTGATGAGTCAACATTATTTTATATGAAGAAGGTTGAGACGACAATTTTTGACGAGCCAGTAGATTTGTTTCAGTAATTTGTTTATCTGCTTTTAATTTAAGAGGAGTAGTATAAATAGGGGTGGGTATAAGTATCGAAAAATTGAAATACCGAACCGAATCGAATCATTTTGGTTTTTCGGGTTCGGTTTTTTAATTTTTTGATTTGGGTTTGATTTTTTTTTTTTATAATTTTAGTATTTCGGTTCGGGTTTCGGATTTTAGGTTCACATAATTTAGTTTTTCGGTTTAAACCAAAATTTTCAATATACCTTTCTGCAATTATATAATATATATAATATAATAATATGTATTTAACTTTTAAGGCTTAGAAGAATTTAGATACATTGAATTGAATGATAGAATCCATTAAAGGGAACACACCCGGGCCTGCTACACTATATTATTTAATATATCTATATTATTAAATTAATATATTTCAAAAGGTCCCTAAATCAGTAAATTGATTTCATTCCAAAAGGCAAAGAAACCTAATTCCTAAATTCCTAAAGGCTGCTATTCTTAATCGTTCATTATTCAACAAGTAGCCAAGGCAAGAACCCTAATTCCTAAATTCAATATCTTAAGAACTCAACAAAGGAGAACGTCGGAGCAATGAATGGCGAAGGGGAATGACGAACGGGCGAACCAAGTCCAACGAACCAGGTACCCTTTGGCCTTTGTTTATCTTTTATGTGAGACTAGTGTTATGTTTAAAGATTTTGTGTTTACACAATGTCCGTCTAATGTGTTTACAAATTATGTGTGAATCGTTTCTAATTTTATATGACCACTGTTGTATATTATAATGTTGACTACTATTATTTTTGTCATTCTGTTGCTAAGAAAAAGGCCTGGTTACTAGAATTGATTATTCCAGTTTTTATCATAGTGAAGTACTGTTTCTGTCATTCCCTTGCTAAGAAAGGGGCCTGGTTAGTGGTTACTGGAATTGATTATTCCAGTTTTTATAATATATGTTCATGTTATTTATATATATATATATATATATATAT
>NC_061114.1:122316699-122331720 GCF_002878395.1 Capsicum annuum | reverse complement strand
CCAAAATTTATATAAATCGAACCGAACAAATTCGGTTCGATTTTCGATTCTTATAATTTCAAAACTGAAAATCAAAAAAATCAAAATAAAAAAATTGAACCCGAACTGAAGTACCGAACCCCTCCCCCTAAGTATAAAATTTAAGAGAAGTCATACATTACTCTTTCTATTTCTATCGATTACTCCTATTACTACTGTACTATATTTAAGGAAGAAGCGGTTGGTAGCAGGTAGCTGGCGGCTAGTGGTCACATGTCTGCTTTCAATTGAATGCTTTTTTTTAGATTTTTATATTATTTTTAATTAATTATTATATAATATTTATATATTAAAAAATTAATAATATTTAATAAAAAATAAAATAGACATTTTTAAAGTAAAATTGATATTTATGAAATGACTATTTCAGCTGCTTCAATTGTAATTTTATTAGATCACCTATAATTAATTATGAGTCATCTAAATATTTAAAAATTGATAATATTTATTTTTAAAAAATGAAATAAATAAAATAATAAATTAATTCTTGATGTTTTAAATTTATTCGCAACAAATTTTCGTTAACGCTGAAAATTAACTGCAAGAAAAAATAAAATAAACAAAAAGAATAATTTTATATAAATGAATTTTGCGGGTACAATTTCGTTATTCTCTCGATTCTTCTCTCCTAAGTTTTTTCGTGATTCGAGGGCCTTTGCAGCGTGATTCTTGAATATAGGATGATTTGAGCCTCCTAGAAATGTGTTTGGATCTCCAAGAATTGTCTGACAGCACTTCGTCTTGCCGAGTTGATCTCCGGGCAGAACTCCGTTAGTCAATTCATTGAAGAGCTATGTAGTTAATGTAAAAGCTTCCTCCAATGCTTGCAGAATGTCCTCCTTTTTCTTTTCCTCTGTAGAATGTTATGTTACCCCATAGTTATAGTTGTGGGGGTAGGCCTTAGTTGCTTATGATTGGCCGAAAATGTCACTTTGACACTTGGCACCTTTTGACTGATTGTTGAATTTGAATGAGATTTCCACATCATTTGTACATATGGCGGCGTCTCATTGATTTCGGATTTGATTAGGATGTCACGTCACTTGATGAGTTTGGGCTTCAAAGTGAAATGGACCTTGGTGAATAATAAAATAGGCTTATTATTTTTTTTAGCCCAAAATAAGTTTAAACCCAATAACATATGGCTCAAATTCAAATTTTATATGAATTTGATCTAATAAATTTTATGTATCTACAGATACCCCTTACTTTAAGGTTGGTCGACGTGTAGGCTTGCCGAAACTTGGCGGCGAGACTTGAAGTACTCATGAATGTATTTTCATTCTCGTGATTTCAAAGGTAGTTGTTTCTCCTAATGTTGATCATGTCAAATTGAAGCATCGTGCGTTTGGTATCGACACTTATCGCCAGATTGAAGTTTCACGTAGTTGACATCAATCCGCATAAAATTGAGAAACTTCATCCGGTCAACACTTTAGAAGTGTTACATCTTTATTTTTTTATACAGGTTTATACAAATGGTCTTCATGTCAGACCAAAAAAGTCGATATGATTAATGTTGAACCATTTAGTGCACTACTTCCTTACTGCTTGATAAGAAAGTGACTTGGAATGATCTGATTTTATCCTTGACGACGCTGAAAGTTTTTCATTTTAGCTTCAGTGAGCATGTACTTGGTGTCATTCTTGCGACCTTATGATGATGAAGTTCTGAGTGTCTACAGTCCATCGTTGCAAAGCAAGCATATGGTGCATCTCATCCGTGGGGCTCGGCGATAAGGAGGCTTTGAGTGAGAGCATCCCATTTTTTTCCAGGAGAACATACGTGGTGCCATCCAGCTTGATAATATTGACATAGGGAGTAGCCTTTTCTGACTTTGGTGAGCAAGTACTAGGCACACGTCCACAAAAATATTAATTCTCCGATGGGAGAACAAAAATATGAGTTGTTTGATTCATAAAAAACGGAATTCAATGTCCTATTTTATCAGTTTTGCGCAGCGTCACGATAAATTCCGTATTTTGATGTAGGAGTATCGAAATCAGGATCTATTTTTTTTAGAAACTAGACTCGTAGAACTACGTCTTAAGTAGAAATCGCAATCATATTGCACCCAAATCGTCCCAGATATTTCCCCAAAACCGATCTTCTAATCTCGGTTCGCTAGTTTCATCAGCTTTGCACATCGTCACAATAAATTTCATATCTTGATGTGGAAGTATCAGAATCAGGTTCTATTTTTTGCATTGGAAAGTAGATTCATAGTGATACGTGTCGCGCGGAAATTAAAATTAGATTGCATCTGAATCGTCCCAGATATTGCTCCAAAAACAACCTTCTAATCTTGGTTCGCTGGTTATTTCAGCTTTGCACAGCGTCACAATAAATTCCATATCTTGACGTGGAAGTATCGGAATCAGGTTCCATTTTTTGTATTGGAAAGTAGAATTATAGAGCTACGTATCACGAGGTAACCACAATTAGTTTGCATCCGAATCATCTCAGATATTGCTCCAAAAATAGCCTTCTAATCTTGGTTCACTGGTTATTTCAACTTTGCGCAGCATCACGATAAATTCCATATCTTGACGTGGAAGTATCGGAATCAAGTTTTATTTTTTGCATTGGAAATTAGACTCACAGATATACGTTAAGCGTGAAATCCATCAGCATGTAACCTCTATATTTTCTCAGGTACTTTTCCAAAGTTACAACCTAAATCTTGTGATATTCTATTTCTCTTCAGATTTTGGATACTTTATGAATTTTATCATCTACTTCAAGTTCTGGGCCGCATCACTTCAGCAATATATTGAAGGCCAGACTAGATCAATATTCAAAGTATCACTAGTCTTTTTCTTATCAAGAAGACTTTATTGCTTGAGAGATAATGAAGAATCCTTTTGCTTTAAGACGGTATCTTCAAAGGACTCCAAATATGCATTCAAGCTTCATACTTTTCCTTTCTCTTTTTTTTGAGAGCCATTCACAGTTTAGACTTATGCAGGCTAGGAGTGACATGCAGTTTAAGCTCGTGCCTTAAGGAGAATTTTGACTTGCAGTTTAGGCTCGTGCATCGAGAAGCGTCTTGACTTGTAGTTTAGGCTCATGCATCGAGGATCATTTTTGACTTGCAGTTTAAGCTTGTGCAGCAAGAAGTATTTTTGACTTACAGTGTAAGCTAGTGCAGCAATGAGCATCATGTAGTTTATGCTCGTGCCTTGAGAAGTATTTTGACTTGCAGTTTAGGCTCGTGCGTCAAGGAGCATTTTTGACTTGCAGTTTAGGCTCGTGCATCAAGGAGCGTCTTGACTTGCATTTTAGGCTCGTGCATCAAGGATCATTTTGACTTTCAATTTAGGCTCGTGCATCGAGGAGCAGCTTGACTTGCATTTTAGGCTCATGCATCGAGGAGCATCTTGACTTGCCTTCCAACCCTTTGTAATGGAGTATTGTTGCACTCCAATTGGGTAATTATTGTTGTGAAAATCTTACGCTATGTAGAAGAGAAAGATTTGAGTTTATTCATTTACATAGTACATCTGCAGTATATTTATATACACACAGTACACTAGAGTCATACATACACTAGAGTCCTAGTACAGGTTTTAAACTAGATTAGAGTTTTGTTGTAACATGAACTCTACTAGTAACATGATATTAACTACTGAAGCTTATCACTAAAAACTAGATCTTATATCTAAGTAATCTTATCATTATCTTCAACACTTCCCCTCAAGCTAATTGGAGGTCATTTGATCACTCTTAGCTTGTCTCTAAAAAAATAGGAATGAGTCATTTGCTAAAGCCTTAGTGTGAATATCAGCTCGTTGATCTATTGATCTTACAAACTGAGTGACTAGTTGTCCTTGAGCCACTTTTTCTCTGACAAAATAATAATCTAGCTCAATGTGTTTAGTTCTTGCATGCAAACTGGATTGGCGGACATGTATAGTGTACTTAAGTTGTCACAAAACAGTGTGGGAACTGACTTGATGTATATACCAATATCCTGAAGTATATAAGTCAACCATGTAAGCTCAGCTGTTGTAGAAGCTAAGGACCTATACTCAGCTTCTACACTTAATCTTGCAACTGTGTTCTGCTTTCTAGAAGACCATGATACACAATTTGCACCAAGATATATGCTGTAACCAATGGTAGATCTTCTTGTGGTTGCACACCCTGTCCAATCAGCGTCTGAAAAATCGTATAACTTGAGTGAGGATTGGGAGGTAATGCATAGGCTATGAGTGATGGTTCCTTTAATATATCTGAGTATCCTTTTCACAGCTTGAAGATGCATAGAGTTAGGACTCTACATGCATTGACTTGCAAGGTTTACAGTATGGGTTATATTTGGTCTGGTCAGTGTCAGGTATTGTAAACTCCCTACAATGCTTCTATACACTGATGGATCAACTGTTATTCCAGTAGCCTCCTGTAAGTTATGTTTTTGAGCTAAGGGAGTATGTACTACCTTTGTGTTTGTCATGTCCGCCTTCTTGAGTAGATCATATACATACTTGCTTTGATATAAGTGAATTCCATTTGGAAAATAGGTAACTTCAACTCCAAGAAAGAAACTCAGCTACCCAAGGTCTTTCATAGCAAATTCTATGCTCATCTTCTTCACAACTTCATCCATCAGCCTTGAGTTATTTCCTGTCATAATTATGTCATCCACATACAACAGTAGTAATATAGTTCTTGTTGAGCTATGAAAAGTGAATAGCGATGAGTCAGCTCTACTGCACTTGAACCCAATATTAAGGAGGTACATGCTGAATCTTTCAAACCAGGCTCTAGGAACCTGTTTTAGGCCATACAATGCCTTTTTCAGCTGACAAATATGTCCTGGATACCTGTTATCAACAAAACCTGGTGGTTGACTTATATAAACCTCCTATGCAAGACGTCCATGTAGGAAAACATTTTTAACATCTAGTTGTCTAATGGACCAATGTTGAGTGACTGCAATAGATAGGACAACTCTGATGGTAGTTGCCTTTACGATAGGACTGAAAGTTTCTTCAAAGTCTGTCCCTTCAAGCTGTGAGTAACCCTTTGCAACTAACCTGGCTTTATATCTTTCAATTGATCCATCTCGCCTCATTTTGGTTTTATACACCCATTTAAAGTCTATTACATTCATCTTGGCAGTCCTAGGAACAAAGTCTCATTTTCATGCAGTGCTTGTAATTCTTTCTGCATAGCTGTTGACCAGTGCGAAGAGCCAAGTGCTTTTTTGAGTGACTTAGGTTCACTTGGTGCAGTGCTGAACCTGTCTATAGATAAAGAAGTATGAGACAGAGAGAGATTCTTAACTTTTGACATGGTAATCATAACATGTTCTACTGGTGCAGTTGAAGCTGAAACAGGTTCCCGAGTTGATTCTTGATCAGGGAAAAACTTTGAGGAATCAACCTCACATTGAATTCTCTTTGGATCTACAGTGTAGGACTTCTTTGGCAATTATTGGTGATCACTCATCTGCAACTTGTCATCTACAAGCACCTCATTGGAAAAGTTTGCCAGAGATTGATTTTTTGTAGGAGTTGATAATTCCACACTGCCATGTTGAGACTCTTCTGGTGCTAGTACTTCAAGTGTAGGTGTAGCTGATATCACTTCCCCTGAAGTGTTATCCAAAGTAACTATAGGAGAATACACACATATTACATCTGCAGTGTATTTATATACACACAGTATACTAGAGTCATACATACACTAGAGTCCTAGTACAAGTTTTAAACTAGATTAGAGTTTTGTTGTAACATGAACTCTTCTAGTAACATGATATTAACTACTGAAGCTTATCACTAACAACTAGAGCATATCTCTAAGTAATCTTATCATTATATTCAACAATTGCCCCCATTGGTTGAAGTAGATTTGCACTTGATCTTGTGTCGACTTTTGGAATTTGGAGTTTAGAAGCCCTTTGACATTTTTTTCTTTTGCGAGCAATCAATGTCCAAGTATCACCCTTCTTGTTATTAAAGAAGTCGTTTTGCATGGATTTGCTTATTATTTTCTTTGTGGTAGGAACTTCAATTGGGTCAAAGCTCCCAAATTGTAGCATGATAATTCCCTCACCTTTTGGTGATGCCACAAAGCAGATGGGTTGTAGAACTTTTGAAATTGATCTTTTTTTATGATCCAGTTCGGGGCTAACATGATTTGCATCAACTGTATCGCCATCATCAATAATGATTTTTCCCTCTCGCATTAATGTCATGATCTTTTCCTTCAGGAGGAAGCATTTTGTGGTGTGATGACCAACAATGCGGTGAAATTTGTAATATTTAGGATCATCGACTTTGTAAATTTGCAATATTTAGGATTGTCGACTTTGTTTGATTCTTTAGGTCGCTTTGACTTAGGAAATTCAAATTAGAGCCAATATTAGAGCTATGTACCAAGCTCATGCATAGTACATCATGGTTATTTTATAGTTTTATAAGTAGGTTATATGTATATTAAGGCTTCAAATAACTCCCAGCTATCAGACGAATCAAAACATTCCTCACCGATCAAATTCTTGAGAAAGATATTGCCATAGTCAAATTCAAACAAGCATATCTCTCATTATACTTAGATTTTTTAGCTCAGGACCTATCAACAGATATATAATTGAATTATCTTTCCAAAGATACCAATTTTGCCTAAATCCAATATCAGAGCAAAGAGTTATTCCTATTTTACTCCAGCATGTCAGACTGGAAACAGTGTGACGACATTCGTGGTAGCTTACCACATTTGTGACGCCCTATCACGAAGGTCGTCAGCCTTAGGCAGAAACCAGCTCCTAAGTGATGACATTTGTGGTAGCTTACCATATTTGTGATGCCCTATCACGAAGGTCGTCAGCCTCAGGCAGAAACCAGCTCCTAAGTGACGACATTCGTGGTAGCTTACCACATTTGTGACGCCTTGTCACAAATGTCATCAGCCTTAGGTAGAAACCAGCTCCTAAGTGATGAAATCCGTGGTAGCTTACCACATTTGTAAGACCCTGTCACAAATGTCGTCAGACATAGGAAGAAACCATCAATTCCAGCTCCTGTGTGATGACATTTTTGACGGCTTACCATATTTTTGATGCCTTGTCACAAATTACGTCAGCTATGATTTTCAGCAACTGAGAATTTATTTCATAAGGGTATTTTGGTTTTTTTCTTCACCTTCCACCACTTATAACCCTAAAGAGGCATAATTTTTCCCATTTTTATTCAGTTAAGAATCTTAAAAATCCTCTCTTACACTCTCAACCACAAGATTAGGGTTTTCTCTCAAGATCATCTCCTCAAGAGCAAGCCTAAGGAATTCTTCAAGAACCTTCAGAAATATTAGATCTCTTTCAAAATTCAATCACTAAGGTATGCGTAGTATTCATGTATGGATCCAATCCATTCATAGAGCTCAAGAACCATGTTTTAAATATTATTTTGTAAGCTTTTTAAGGTGATATGAGTATGTACATGTTAACGATAGTTGTTTAGGTTTCAATGTGATGCCTAAAGGTGTTTTTATGGAATATATATGTTTATTAATTGAAATCCATGAACTTTAGGTGGTTTAATATGGTGCAAGTATGAAACCCACCTATACCTTAAAGAATGCATGCAAGGTGTTTGATAAAATGCTTAGGATGCTAGAAATTCATGTTTGTATGGTTCTATGATGTCTAAATGACAAGTTCATGTTAGCTATATACTTCAATATGAATTCCATGCTTTTCATGTGTTGCTATTGTGGTGGTATGAAGCATGTAAGATAATGGAGATATACAATATGTACACGAAATATATCCATGCATTTCCTACAATGTTTAAGATGTTGAATAACTACATGAAATATGATATCCCCTACTTATGATATTATGAATTGTGGACTCAAATCTTGTGATCAAGTCATGTCATGTATGTCAGTTTCCTTCTATCGAGTCTTGGGGGTATTCGTACCCAAAAAACATAGCTGTATGCTTAGAGCCATGTCATCTTGTCACGATAATCTCAGTCAAGCTATAATCTATAGAACTCAGTTAGTCATGTGAATCAGGAAACCTCAAAAATCTCATGATCTCAGTTAACTCTCAGATAATAGTACTACTCCGTCAGTCAATGAAAGTCAGTTAATCTGTCCATATACAGTCAGTTGAATCATGTTTAGTCTCTTCAGATGGGAGTAGAAGTTAGCACCGAGTGAACCCAAGGATGGAGACTCACCTACCAGTTTAGGGTGTGTTTCTTAGCAGCCATCCTTGTGTTCCAGAACTATGTAGCCAACGTAGGTTGAGACATCTTAGCCTGTCAGTTTAAGGTCCCACCATTCTCACTTTGAGTACCTTCCAGATAAGGGTCACTCACAACTGTCCTTACCAGTGATGCGGTATTGACACCCCTCCAGTCGGGGCAGAGATTGGACCCCAGCTTAGCCGTAATGGTATACATGGGGCATGTCGGTTAAATAACTACCTCCCACAGTTTCAGTATTATTCTCAGTAAAAGAACTCAGACAGTTCTTTAGATATCATATACTAGGACTGTTAGGTACAGTCAAATTCAGTTATAGCACGGGACTCAGGGAGTTATACCAGATTCAAGACTGTCAGATATAGTCGCTCATGTTATCAGAACTACAGTTCCAATCATGTACTATCATACAAATTTAGCTACCACGTACTCACAATCTCAGTTACTATGTATGTATGTTTGAACTTTTACGTTCATATCAGTCAGTCAATTAACATTATTCTTGCATGTAAACCCTTTTCATTAGCCTACCTCACTCGTATACTCAGTACTCCAGTTGTACTGACTCATTTGCGCTATGGTGCTTTCTTTTCATGTTACACCATAGGTTCAGATACACGACCTCCATACCAGCAGTAGCAGTAGCATTTCCTGTCATAGAGATTCAGTGAGTCCTCTTCATTCGAAGATAATATGATTTGATTTATTCATTATTATTTTATTCAGTTATCAGTTTATGGAGTTAGTTGGAGACATATTCCTTCAACTCCTTATTCAGACAGTACTTAGAGGCTTTCAGATTCAGTATTCAGACTTATGTTCAGATTTGATTCAGTTTTCAGTTGTTTTGGGTATCTTTCACCGATATGGATGTTATGTTTTGATAGATTCTTTATTCAGTTGAACCTTAGGTCTATATGTTTATGTTTTCCACATTATTACGTTATATATACAGTGTACAGGTATAAATATCAGTCATGGGTTAGCTTATGGTCCCTCAGGGTTATAAGCACTGTGTAGCATTCCAATTTCAAAAAATTGGGGAGTTACAAACTTGGTATCAGATTCTAAGGTTCAATAGAGTCCTAGGAAGTCTGAAAGCTGCATCTAGTAGAGTCTTGTACACGGGTGTGTTGCGTGCTACATTTATGTACATAAGGCTATAAGATATTTTTGGAACAGTTCCCTTTCTTCAGTATTCATGTCGTGCTAGTAAGCATAATTTTAAGTCAGTCTCTCAGTCTAATCCACTCTTCTCTTATTTTAGAAACATGCCTCCAAAGAGAAGAAATTAGCCAGCTCCTCAGCCCGAAGATCCTTTGGGCGAACATGTTTCTCATGTGGAGTTTAGGATCGCATTTACTGCTCTTTCTCAGTCTGTAGCTACCCAAAATAAATGATCAACAGTTGTTCCGGCCAACCCAATGGCCAATTCAGCAGCAGCTAGGATTCGGGACTTCACCCGAATGAACCTTCTGTCCTTCTTTAGGTCTAAGCCAGATGAGGATCCTCAGAAATTCATTGACCAAGTCCAGAAGGTCATTGATATCGTGGGAGTCACTTCTTCTCAGAGTGCTAATTTAACCGCATACCAATTGTAGGATATCGCTCACACTTGGTACAAGCAGTAGTTAGCAGAAAGGTTAGAGGATGCAGGTCCTGTTGAGTGGGAAGAATTTGTCACGGCTTTCTTAGACAGATTCTTTCCCCAAGATTTGAGGGAAGCCAAAGTTCTTAAGTTCATCAACCTCAGGTAGGGAAATATAATGGTTAGGGAGTATTCTCTCAGATTTACTCAACTAGCCAGGTATGCCCCTCGTGTGGTTGCAGACAATAGGGCTAAAATGAGCAAGTTCATGTCAGGGGTAAATGATAGTGTGGTTAATGAGTGTAGATCTGTGATGCTGAACAGTATATGACCTTAGCTAGACTTATGACCCATGCTCAGCAGATAGAAGAGAAGAAGGTCAGGAGTAAAGAGAGGCCGAACAAGAGAGAAAAATTAGGCAGTTTCAGTTTTGCTCAGCACAAATCAGAGGGAGGAAATCATTCGCAGTTTCATCCTAAGTCATCAGTTCTAGCCTCTTCCTCCGCTAGTGCCCCAGTACCAAAGTTCAGGGATGGAAACAAATACAGAGCACCAACCTCTAAATCTCAGGGCAGTATTAGCAGTGCCCGAATAAACCCCCTTTGTCAGACTTGTGGTAATAACCACAAGGGTATTTGTAGAGCCAGTAGTGATGTCTGTTTTGGTTGTGGTAAGCCAGGCCACAGGATTAGGGAGTGTCCTCAGCCAGGCCTGAGGGTCAGTAGAATCATTCCACAACTCAGTCCGGTCGCCCGAACCAGTAAGGTGCTACTTCCAGTGCTACTAGTGGGCAACGCCTAAATAGACTATATGCTCTTCAGACCCGACAGGATCAGGAAAACTCTCTTGATGTCGTTACTAGTACGTTACAGATTTTTCATGTTTATGCTTTGCTAGACCCAGGTGCATCCTTGTCTTTTGTCACTCCATACATAACAGGCGATTTCGAAATCAGTCTCAAAATTTTAGCAGAGCCCTTTTCAGTCTCCACCCCAGTGGGTAAAACTATCATAGCTTGATGGGTATATAGAAACTGGCGGTTATGATATTTCAGAAATCTATGTTAGCAGATTTAGTCGAGTTAGAGATGACTGATTTTGATATCATTCTCGGCATGGATTAGCTTTATTCTTGCTATGCCATAGTCAACTACAAAAATAGGATAGTTTAGTTTTAGTTCTCGAATGAGCCCGTCCTAGAGTGGAAGGGTAGCACTTCGTCTTTCAGGGGTTAGCTTGTTTCCTATCTTCGGGCAAGGAAAATGATTTCTAAGAGGTGTGTGTATTATCTCGTGCATGTTAATGATTCCATTTCCAAATATCCCAATCTCGAATCAGTCCCACTGGTTAATGAATATTCAAATGTCTTTCCCGAAGATCTTCTAGGCATTCCTCCCGAAAGGGAAATAGACTTCGGCATAAACCTTCTCCCAGATACTCAGCCTATTTATTTTCTGCCATACAGAATGGCACCAGCAAAACTCAAGGAACTGAAAGATCAGTTAAAGGATCTCTTAGATAAGGGATTCATCAGGCCCAGTGTATCCCCATGGGGTGCGCCAGTTAAAGCCCTCATGCAGTATGGTAGAGTCATAGCCTACGCCTCCAGACAGTTAAAGCCCCATGAGAAGAATTATCCTACCCATGACCTTGAGTTAGTAACAATTGTCTTTGCCTTAAAGATATGGAGGCATTGTCTATACGATATTCATGTAGACGTCTTCACAGATCATAAGAGCCTTCAGTATGTCTTTTCCCAAAAAGATCTTAATCTTCGTTAGAGAAGGTGGTTAGAGCTCTTAAAGGATTATGACATGAGTGTCCTTTATCATCCTAGAAAGGTCAATATAGTGGCCGACGTACTCAGTAGACTGTCTATGGGTAGTGTTTCCCATTGAGGATAGTAAGAAGAAATTAGCTCAGGAGATTCATCAGCTAGCCAGACTAGGCATTCGCTTAGTCGACGCTTCAGAGGGTGGTGTATGTGTTTAGAGTAGTTCATATTCATCTCTAGTTTCTGAGGTAAAAGAGAAGCAAGACAGGGATCCTAGCCTTGTCAAGCTAAAAAAGTTAGTTCAGAGTCAGGAAGTAGAGGTTTTCTCCCAAGGGGTAGATGGTGTTCTTCGTAGTCAGGGTCATTTGTGTGTTCCCGGTGTTGATGACTTGAGGCAGCGAATTCTTGCAGAAGCACATGGTGCATAATACTCTATTCATCCAGAGGCCACTAAGATGTACCGCGACTTGCGGGAGATCTATTGGTGGAGTGGAATGAAGAGGGACATTGCAGAGTTTGTGGCTAAGTGCTCTATATGTCAGCAGGTTAAGATAGAGCATCAGAAACCTAGTGGTTCCATGCAGGAATTCACTATTCTTACTTGGAAGTGGGAATAAGTGAACATGGACTTCGTGACGGGTTTGCCTAGAACACATCATCAGCATGATTCAGTTTGGTTCATTGTAGACAGAATAACCAAGTCAGCTTATTTCCTTCCAATTCATACCTCTTACTCAGTCGAGGATTATGCCAAACTCTATATCAGGGATTTGGTCAGATTTCATGGTGTTCCACTATCTATCATCTCTTACAGAGGTACCCAGTTCACCTCTCACTTTTGGAAAACATTCCAAAAGGGTCTTGGTATCTAAGTTTATCTTAGTACAGTATTTCATCCTCAGACAGATGGTCAAGCAGAAAGGACCATTCAGACTCAAGAAGATATGCTTAGGGCATGTGCAATAGATTTCAAGGGAAGCTGGGATGACCACTTTCCTATGATTGAGTTAGCATACAACAACAGCTATTACTCCAGTATTCAAATGGCTCCATTTGAAACTCTCCATAGTAGGAGATGTAGGTCTCCGATCGGTTGGTTCAAAGTTAGTGAGACTGCAATCATAGGGCCTGACTTAGTATTCAATGCCTTAGAGAAAGTTTAGTTGAATAGAGCAAGACTCCAGGCTTCTCAGAGCCAATAGAAGTTTTATGCGGATGTTCATAGAAAGGATCTCGAATTCGAGGTCGATGACTATGTCTATCTCAAGATCTCTCCCATGAAGGGAGTGAAGAGATTTGGCAAGAAGGGAAAGCTCAGTCCCCGATATATCAATCCCTTTAGGATTCTCAGTCGCTTCAGCAAGGTAGCCAATGAGCTCAAATTGCCTTTAGATTTAGCCTCAATTCATCCAGTCTTCCATGTCTCTTTGCTCAAGAAGTGCATAGGTGACCCAGCAGTTGTAGTCCCTATTCAGAGTGTTGACATTCAGAATAGCCTCTCTTATGAAGAGATTCCAATCGAAATCCTAGACTATCAGACTCGTAGGCTGAAGAACAAAGAAGTCCCTCTAGTCAAGGTTCTTTAGTGGAATCAGTCCATGGAGGGAGTTACTTGGGAAGAAGAAGCAGACATGCGAACCAAGTACCCTTATCTTTTCTCTTCTAATTTAGGATTAGGTCAAGGTAATTATTTTCCTTAAGCTTATTCAGTTACATGTTTAAAATTCTAGTATAAAATTGGTATCAAGTATCAGTGCATAGCTTATCATGCATTCATGAGTTCAGCTTATCAGTCATGCATCAGATATGCATGTTCAGTTGGGCTATATTCAGTTTAAAATTCAATTCAGTCCTAAAATCATGTGCCAGTTGATCATGATCAGTGTATGCATCGTTTTATCTTTTCTCCCCTCTCAAGTAGTCATCATTCGAGGATGAATGTTTCTTAGGGGGAGATATTGTAATACCCTAAAAAATCCAAACCAATATTAGAGCCATGTACCAAGCTCATGCATAGTACATAATGGTTATTTTATAGTTTTATGAGTAGGTTAGATGTATATTAAGGCTTCAAATAACTCCCAGCTATCAGACGAATCAACACATTCCTCACCGATCGAATTCTTGAGAAAGATATTGCCATAGTCAGATTCAAATAAGCATATCTCTTATTATATTTGGAATTTTTGAGTTCATGACCTATCAATAGATATATAATTGAATTATCTTTCCAAAGATACCAATTTCTCCTAAATTCGATATCGGAGCAAAGAGTTATTCCTATTTTACTCCAGTATGTCAGGCTGAAAACAGTGTAGACATTTGTGGTGGCTTACCACATTTCTGACGCCCTATCATAAAAGTCGTCAGCCTTAGGAAGAAACCAGCTCCTAAGTGACGACATTCGTGGTAGCTTACCATATTTGTGACGCCCTATCACGAAGGTCGTCAGCCTCAGGCAGAAACCAGCTCCTAAGTGACGACATTTGTGGTGGCTTACCACATTTGTGATGCCTTGTCACAAATGTCGTCAGCCTTAGGCAGAAACCAGCTCCTAAGTGACGAAATTCGTGGTATCTTACCACATTTGTGATGCCTTGTCACAAATGTCGTCAGACTTAGGCAAAAACAATCAATTCCAGCTCCTGTGTGACGACATTTTTTATGGCTTACCATATTTTTGACGCCTTGTCATAAATGTCGTCAGCTATGATTTTCAGCAACTAGGAATTTATTTCATAAGGGTATTTTGGTCTTTTACTTCACCTTCCACGACTTATAACCCTAAAGAGGAGTAATTTTTTCCATTTTTCTTCAGTTAAGCATCTTAAAAACCCTCTCTTACACTTTTAACCACAAGATTAAGGTTTTCTCTCAAGATCATCTCCTCAAGAGCAAGCCTAACGAATTCTTCAAGAACCTTCAGAAATATTAGATCTCTTTCAAGATTCAATCACTAAGGTATGTGTAGTATTCATCTATGGATCCAATCCGTTCATAGAGCTCAAGAACCATGTTTTAAATATTATTTTGTAAGCTTTTTGTGGTGATAGGAGTATGTACATGTTGACGATTGTTGTTTAAGTTTCAATGTGATGTCCAAAGGTGTTTTCATGGAATATATATGTTTTTTAATTGAAAACCATGAACTTTAGGTGGTTTAATATGGTGCAAGTATGAAACCCACCTATGCCTTAAAGAATGCATGCAAGGTGTTTGATAAAATGCTTAGGATGCTAGAAATTCATGTTTGTATGGTTCTATGATGTCTAAATGACAAGTTCATGTTACCTATATACTTCAATATGAATTCCATATTTTTGATGTGTTGCTATTGTAGTGGTATGAAGCATGCAAGATAATGGAGATATACAATATGTACACGAAATATATCCATGTAT
>NC_061114.1:122296858-122316599 GCF_002878395.1 Capsicum annuum | reverse complement strand
AGGTGTTTGATAAAATGCTTAGGATGCTAGAAATTCATGTTTGTATGGTTCTATGATGTCTAAATGACAAGTTCATGTTACCTATATACTTCAATATGAATTCCATATTTTTGATGTGTTGCTATTGTAGTGGTATGAAGCATGCAAGATAATGGAGATATACAATATGTACACGAAATATATCCATGCATTTCCTACAATGTTTAAGATGTTGAATAGCTATATGAAATATGATATCCCCTACTTATGATATTATGAAATGTGGACTCAAATCTTGTGATCAATTCATGTCACGTATGTCAGTTTCCTTCTATCGAGTCCTGGGGGTATTCATACCTGAAAAACATAGTTGTGTGCCTAGAGCCATGTCATGTTGTCACGATAATCTCAGTCAAGCTATAATTTATAGAACTCAGTCAGTCATGTGACTTAGGAAACCTCAGAAATCTCATGATCTCAGTTAACTCTCAGATAATAGTACCACTCCGTCATCAACGAAAGTTAGTTAATCTGTCTATGTACAGTCAGTTGAATCATGTTTAGTCTCTTCAGATGGGAGTAGAAGTTAGCACCGAATGAACCCAAGGATGGGGACTCACCTACCAGTTTAGGGTGTGTTTCTTAGCAGTCATCCTTGTGTTCCAGAACTATGTAGCTAGCGTAGGTTGAGACATCTTAGCCTTTCAAATTAAGGTTGATGAGGTGGCTTAACCTATCAGTTTAGGGTCCCACCGTTCTCACTTTGAGTACCTGCCAGATAAGGGTCACTCACAACTGTCCTTACCAGTGGCGCGGTGTTGACACCCCTCTATTCGGGACAAAGATTGGACCCCAGCTTAGCCGTAATGGTATACATGGGGTATGTCAGTTAAACAACTACCTCCCACAGTTTCAGTATTAGTCTCAGTAAAAGAACTCAGACAGTTCTTCAGATATTAGTATACCATGATTATTAGATACAGTCAAATTCAGTTATAGCACGGGACTTAGGGAGTTCTACCAGATTTAGGACTGTCAGACACAGTCACTCATATTATCAGAACTACAGTTCCAGTCATGTATTAGCATACAGATTTAGCTACCACATACTCACGATCTCAGTTACTACATATGTATGTTTGTACTCTTACATTCATATCAGTCAGTCAATTAGCATTATTCTTTCATGTAAACCCTTTGCATTAGCCTACTTCACTTATATACTCAGTACTCTAGTTGTACTGACGTATTTACGCTATGGTACTTTCTTTTCATGTTACACCATAGGTTCAGAGACATGATCTTCAGACCAGTAGTAGCAGTAGCATTTCCAGTTGCAGAGATTTAGTGAGTCCTCTTCATTCGAGGAAAATATGATTTGATTTATTCATTATTATTTTAGCCAGTTTTCAGTTTACGGAGTTAGTTGGAGATATGTTTTTTCAACTCCTTATTCAGACAGTACTTAGAGGCTTTCAGATTCAGTATTCAGACTTGTGTTCAGATTTGATTTAGTTTTTAGTTGTTTTTGGTATCTTTCACCCATATGGATGTTATGTTTTGATAGATTCTTTAGTCAGTTGAACCTTATGGCCTATATGTTAATGTTTTCTGCATTATTACATTATATATGTTGTGTACAGATACAGATATCAGTCATAGGTTAGTTTGTGGTCCCTCGGGGTCATGAGCACCGTGTAGCATTCCAATTCAGAAAAATAAGGACGTTACACGTCATTCTATGATTTTTAATACTTAGCTCTATGTCATGAGCCCGCATAGCTAAATCTTTACAAGTTTGAGGTTTAATTCCTTAGAGGATATACACAAGGCTCCAATGCATTCCTTGAATGCAAACTTCAATCGCGAAAGTTTCAGAAAGTTGATCCTTGCAGTTGAAGCTCAATGTTCGCCAGCGATTTATGTAGTCCACTATAGGCTCACCTTTACTTTGTTTTGTGTTAGTCAACTCTATCATGTTAACCGTACGATGGGTGCTGTAGAAACGATTTAAGAACTGACTTTCTAGTTGCTCCCAATAATCAATTGATTCAGACTCCAAGTCTGTGTACCAATCAAAAGCGTTGCCTTTCAAAGAGCGAACAAACTGCTTGACAAGAAGATCACCATGTGTACCAGCACTATTACAAGTCTCAATGAAATGAGCGATGTATTGCTTTGGATTTCCCATTCCATCAAATTGTTGGAACTTTGGCGGTTGATATCCTCTTAGCATCGGTAAGCCCTTGATTTGCTTAGAATACGTCTTTGAGTATCCTACGAAACTTTATGACGGACCGCCATATTATGTCTTGATGGTGTTTGCAATCATATCTTACAGTTGTTGAACTATTAGAGTAACCACTAAAGCGGATCGATCATCACAGTAATTGTCATTTATCTGGATGAGAGATTCACCATTAACTTTTTCTCGTGGTGTTAGATTATAATTTGACTCTCTAGGATTGTAGAGCTCTAACTTGCTCATAAGTCGGGCGATTTGATGATCTTTCTCATCAACGGACTTTTTCAAGGCTTCAATTGTTTGCTCCATCATTGCAAACTTCTCGTCTAAGTCAATTACATCAACCATGAAGGGGTTGACTTTTGTTGAAGTTGGAGAATTTATTAAGTTTTCAGATTCTCTAAAGTTGCAGCAGGTTTCTGATAACATAGATGCAAAGTTGCCCCCAGGGGTTGTAGTTACTGCAAAAATTTGAGATTTTCTCATTTTTTGTCATCTCCAAAAAGGTGAAGTATTGGGATCCATCCAAAGCACAAGTGTTAATATTGCATCGATTGATGGGGGCAACAAATTTGATCTCAGTAGATGTGGCAGTAGTAGACTTCTTGCACGAAACTTCATTGATTTTTCTAAAGTTCATTGTAGTAGTTGAATTTGTGATTTTTTGACTTGTAGGAGGAAGAGATGAAGAGCAGAACTGGTCCCACTGGGTATGCCAATTTGTTCGTAACAAATTTTCGTTAATGCTGAAAATTAACTGCAAGCAAAAATAAAATAAATAAAAAGAATAATTTTATATAAATGAATTTTGCGGGTACAATTCTGTTATTCTCTCGATTCTTCTCTCCTAAGTTTTTTCATGATTCGAGGGCCTTTGCAGCATGATTCTTGAATGGAAGATGATTTGAGCCTCCTAGAAATGTGTTTGGATCACCAGGAGTTGTCTAACAGCACTTCATCTTGTCGAGTTGATCTCAGGGCAGAACTCCGTTAGTCAATTCGTTGAAGAGCTATGTAGTCAATGTAAAAGCTTCCTCCAATGCTTGCAGAATGTCCTCCTTTATATTTTCCTCTTTAGAATGTTATGTTACCCCCTATTTATAGTTGTGGGGGTAGGCCTTAGTTGCTTGTTATTGGTCAAAATATGTCACTTTGACACTTGACACCTTTTAACTGGTTGTTGAATTTGAATGAGATTTCCACATCATTTGTACATATGGCGGCGTCTCATTGGTTTTGGATTTTATTAGGATGCCATGTCACTTGATGAGTTTGGGCTTCAAAGTGAGATGGACCTTGGTGAATAATAAAATAGGCTTATTATTTTTTTTTAGCCCAAAATAAGTTTAAACCTAATAACATATGGCTCAAATTCAAATTTTATAAGAATTTGATTCAATAAATTTTACGTGTCTACAAAATTAATTTGACATCTTATGTGAGGCCTACTTAAAACAATTTCACAAGTATTTTTTATAACAATTTTGTTATATCACTTTTATTTAGTTATTATGAGCCACTCAAGACGTGTAGATTTAGTTATTTTAATTATGATATTTGGTTTACTGTCAAAATTATATCAGCGTCGCTTAAATTAAAATAGAAAAAAATATTATAAATAACAATAATTAAAAACTTAACAAATTAAAATAGTAAATTACAACGTCAAAAAAGTATTATAGATTACAATAGTTATCGATGTCATATTAATTAGGATAAAAGGATATTACTTGAAATTTACATTGAAAGTCGTATAAATCATATATAATTAATAATTTAAAATATATAAAACTATATATAACAAATCTGATTGACGTTCTCAAATATTTTATCAATGTTATATAAATTGAGACGAAAAATAGCATATAATATCCGAAAAGTAGCACCTTGGGCTCACGATGGCACGGGCTCCAATATCTAGTCTATTACTTTAAGTGAGGATAAGTTGCTGAAGCAGGCACCTTGTGAACGACGTGTCTCCTTTAGCAGCTTCAATCATGATTTTTCTATATTATTCTTAATTAATTATTATAAGTCATTTGTGTATTAGAAAATTAATAATATTTAATTAAAAAAATAAAATAGATATTTATGACATGTCTGTTTCAACTGCTTCAATCGTAATTTTATTATATCATTCTTAATTTATTATTGTAAGTCATTTATGTATTAAAAATTAATATTATTTAATTAAAAAAATAAAATAGATATTTATGACATGCTTGATTCAGCTGCTTCAACCGTCATTTTACTATATCATTCTTAATTAATTATTATAAGTCATTTGTGTATTAGATTATTAATAATATTGAATTAAAAAAAAAGTGAAATCGATATTTATGACATGTCTGCTTCAGCTTCTTCAACTGTGATTTGACTATATCATCTTTGATTAATTATTATAAATTATTTATGTATTAGAAAATTAATAATATTTAATTTAAAAAGTATAATAGACATTTATGACATGTCTGCTTCAACTGCTTCAATCGTGATTTTACATCCCTAATTAATTATTATAGATCATCAAAGCATTAAAAAATTGATAATATTTTATTTAAAAAAAGTAAAATATACACAAAATTATAAGTTAACTCTTAATGTTTTAAATTAACTTGATGATTTATATGGTGTCCACTTAAATTTTTTCACAAGTACTTTTTATAGTAATTTTACTATATCGTTTCTAATTAGTTATTTTGAGTCAGATGATGCTGTTGAAGCAGGCAGTTTGTAGATGACATGCCTGCTTCAGCTGCTTCGATTATGATTTTATTATATCACCTCTAATTAATTATTCTAGATCATGTAAGCATTAGAAAATTGATAATATTTCATAAAAAGAGATAAAATAGACAAAATGATAAGTGAACTCTTGATAGTTAAAATTACTGAAAAGACATGTTTTCACCTCTAAACTTGTCCGCTAAACTTACTTTAGCACTAAAACTAAACTTTTATTTATTTACCCCTCTTAACAATTGATAGTGAATTAATTTGAACCTTAATATATAATACCACTCTCACAACGGAGAGTGTGCCCACACATCAGTGTCACGTCAATGCCACGTCGAAGCCATGTAAGTAAAATATTTATTAAATATATATAAATATATATACATATTTTATATATATAAATATTTTTAAATATTTTACATAAAGAAAATACAACCCCCCACCCCCACCATTTTCTATCTTCTTCAACCCCCCCTCCCCCCTCCCCATTCCTTCTTTCTTTCTCTTGGCACCCCCCATCCACCCCCACCCCTGCAGACACCTTTTTTCCACTTCTTTTGCCACCTCCATCCCTGCAAACACCTTTTTTCTTCTTTCTTTGGTCACCCTCCGTCCATCCCCACCCCTACAAAAACTTTTTTTTTTCCTTGGCCATACTCCGTCCACCCCCGCCCCTGCAAACACCCCTCGTCCTCCCCCCAAACCTACAAAACACCCCTACATTGCAAGCTCTAGCAACCTATAATGCTCATCATTGATATCAACTATCAATCATAGCCCAATAAATTAATTAACCGTGATTGTAAAAAATATTATTGCTAATTATGTAACATTTACATTTTTTATTTGAGTTTTAAATTGTTTCTTCATTCTGTTTTCAAATTTAGTAAGTTCAACTCATGATTGAGCAGGTAACAGGCTTCTTTCTGTTGTTTTGCAAAAGATTCATGGAAGGGGTTGTTTGCAAATTTTAATTTATAAAAAAATTACCAACCACAAAGAAAATTGGAACAAATAAGAATATTCTTCTAAGTTAATACTAAAAATGTATAATTAATTAATGGAGGATAAAGAGAATTGGGATAGGGATGGTGGTGATGCAGTAAGAAAGAGGAATAGTAGTACAAAAGTGCGGGGTAAGGGGTGAGGGGTGGGGGGCATTGAAGAAGAAAGAGTGGGGTTTTTTTTTTAATAATAATAATAATAATAATTAAAAAAAAAGTGGGACCATCTCCTTTTTTTAATAAATACGCATTTTTTCTTTTTAAAAAAAATTCACGTCAACATTAGGGGTGATATTAATTCACTTTAAAGTTATTTAGGGGATAAATAAATATGTGTTAAGTTAAAGGTCTAAAGTAAGTTGTGAGGACAAGTTCGGGGGTGAAATGATGTCTTTTCTCTTAAAATTAACTTGACAACTTATATGGAGTCTACTTAAACTTTTTACAAGTACTTTTTATAATAATTTTACTATATCATTTCTAATTAGTTATTATATATTATAAGTCATTTAAGTATTAGATAATAGATAATATTTAATAATAGGGATAAAATAGACATAAAATGATAAATTAAAAATGATTGGATCGAGTACTCTCCAATAAGATACAAATAAGGTAGGTTAAATCCATTTACAATCTCTTAAACAATGTTTGGTGTCTTCAATAAGATGATGAGTAGTGCTTGATAATTTATAAAGTTGCGTAATTTGAATTGTTCCATCCTACAGATGTAAAATTTAACTTGTAGATTTCATGCCACTTCAATCCTGCTTCTTGATGAAATAGTCCAAACAACTAATCCTTTTGTAATATATTTATTAAATCCAATATTCAATAATATGAAGATAATAGTATAATAATTTAAGAAAAAAGTGAAAAGATGATTTTATCTAAAGAGAAGATTTTTAATAAAGGGCAAAAAGTTCAAATCACTTTTCTAAGAGTCTTCACACTTTAATAGTTTAGTGTACATACATACATACAAACATACTAGTTTAGTGTACATGTATTACACGTGTGTGGTATGTTAATATTTTTAATTTGAGTACTATAAATATCTGAATATTGTTCTAAGCCTACACAATTTTTGTTTCTTCAACCACTGTCGAAACCCACATTAGAACTCGACTAATTCAAATTTTCATCGAGTAGAACTCATTAAAAAGTAGAGCTTCTTATTAAGATTTTTTTGCATATTCAGCTTACACAATTCTAAGTGGACCAAAAATTAATGACCCTAACAGTACATTTTGGAAATTTTGTAACATTTTATGAAAATATTTTATAGTTTCATTGATTTCATTCCGAAATAAAATGTTCATATTTTGTTTAAACATCTAAGTTTAAAAACCTACGGTGCGTTAAATATTTCTTAAAATATACTTTTATCACTATCTTCAGAAAGTTATCAAATATTTAAATTAGAAAATTTGGCACTTTGTTTTTTTGGAAATATGAAAATCAAAAGGTCAGTCTTTCACTTCTACGTCAAAAGGTCAGCTAAGAAGAATTAACTTACTATGTCTCAATTTGATGTGATTTGTAAGGAGAGGTTTACATGAAGTTTTCGAGTTCGGAGCTAAAAGGGACATTTTTTCAGACTCAAGAGCCAAGACGAACAGTATTTTAATTTATGTTACAAAATGGACAGTTTGCTCATTTTTGGAAAAACTACAACTAACGGCGTTTGTTACACGTTTGGGGTGAAAAAACTGTTAATAAGGTTCTCCCAAAAATGGGCAAACTATATTTCATAAACTTTTTTTGTAATGCGAATTATTTGAAGAGATTCACTGAAAAGTTCTTGAAAATATTCTTATACAGTGAACGTTTTGTCACTCCAGTACAACTTTTTCACTTATAAATGTGTTATTGTTAATTCACTCCATTTTATCATTCATCTATCATATTATTATACTAATATCATCTCTTTTGGGTTTTGAGAATCCCTTCATAATTATGTCTCACCAATTCGAAATGTCTTTAATTTCAATTGAACCGAATGTATGTAAATGCAATGAATATTGTAAAACGAAAATATCAAGGACTCAAAGAAATCCTGATCGTAAGTTTTAGAGTTGTGCGTGTTGAAGGTAAAAATTTTAAGTTGTTCAATTAAAAATGTGTATGTTAATCTTGTTCGTTATTTTGTTATTTTAAGAAAATGGTAGATGTGATTATTTTTGCTGGGTAGAAAGTATGTCAATAAATAAAACAAACACCATTCTGTCACAATTGAAGAGACCCACATTTGATGGTAATATCGCAACTTCACAAAATACTATGAAGTTTGACACGCTATTTAATCTCACCGAAGTCATACAAGATAGAGATTTTCTTAGGATATTGCTAAAAGAATTCGAAGAAAAACTAAATCATTTGAAGGATATGCTTAATGAAATTGAGTAGGAGAATCGCATTTTGAAAAGGAAATGGAATGAAGAACAGAAAAAAAAAGCTATTGAAAGTTTTTATGTGTTATATGATTTGTTGTTTGATTTGAAACTTTTTTACCCAATTGATTAGTTATTATGTAGTCTTTCAATAAGCTAATGTTTATGCAGTATATTTTTTTATGATTTTAGTAGTTCAAATTTGAGCCGGGGTCTATCGGAAACAGTCTTTCTACTTCTTTAGAGGTAGAGGTATGGACTGCGTACATCTTCCCCCCCCCCCCCCAGACCCCACTAGGTGGGAATACACTGGGTTTGTTGTTGTTGTAGTAGTTCAAATTTGTCATGTACTTTTTTTTTTTCAATTTAAATTCAAATAAAATTGGTTCCTATTTAGTAACTATTGTTCATTTACTTCATCTAAGTAATTATTTGCTATTTATTTTTTATTACAAGCTTTATTTTTATAAATTATATTTTGTTATCTATACTTTTTAAATCCATTATTTAAAATTAAAGATGTCGATGTTTATAAATTTATCCTCATTCTGATTGCTAGTGTTTACTGTATTTTTCGCTTTTTATTGTGCTTCTGGTTGCTGCTACCTTTTTTATTGTTCTTTCTAAACAAAGGTGATTGTTCTTTTAATGGAAGAACAAAACTTTGATTGTTCGTTCAACTTCTTTTGTTTACTATATGTTCTGTGCCTCTGTTTAGTCCCAGTTTTCTGATCATGATTTGTTTTCTAAATTTGGTGTGTACATAGTTGATGACTTGTGTTTACCCTGTCTGCTCTTATCATCGCCATGCTTTAGTTTTTGTTATTTTTTAATAACCCTACACTCTATAGCTGTTTGACAAAATTCCTATTTATCCTTTATTCTTTTCTCCTCTGCTTAAAACTTCAGCATTGTTATATTTTGTTTGTTTAATATTAATTTTTTCTAAATCTGTTTTTCGATCTAACGATGATGAAGATAATTATTGCAAGAAAAATTTTAGTAGAGTTCAATTAATCCAACAGAACATTGATCAGGAATTTTAAGAACAATGAAGATTGTTAAAGTTGTTCTAGTTGGGCCTAAAATTCTCTGATGAGTGAATCGGTAAAATTTTCACACATGAAATTGCGGAGAACAATTGAAGGAGAAAGAGTGGGTGGACTTATTTGCAACAAGGTGGACCACGTGTTTAGCTATAAATAATTGCCTAATTAAAATGATGATGAAAACTCCCCTTGATGAAATAGGCATGTTGCCGAAGTAATGCTCGTTTAGCTCCCAACTCCCTCTTATATAGTAATAAATAAGATAAATATTCATTTGGTTTGTTGTTGTAATTGAGCTGCCATTTGGTATGTCCTTTTGTAATAACGCATTTGGTAGTGAATTACTCCCTCCTTTCGGTTCACTTGTTTGATACTACTAGTTTAGGTGTACGTTGCGCGTGTACCTCACTTTAATGAGTACAAATATTTCACTAAATAAGATATTTGTTTAAATAATAAAGATGAATATAATAATTAAATTAATATCTTTTGAGTATGTAAAGATGGAAAATTTATTTATTAAATCTGATCTTTACCAAAATTATTTTTAAAAATCGATCGACATTCATCAATCATCTGTAAATTGCAATAAAATTATACAATGACAGAGACATCAAAATAATACAATTAAATCTAATCTTTACACGGAAATTTTTTCAAAGTCGTCTGACACTCATCTATCACCGGTAAACAATAACAAAATATTATGATAATAGAGATATCGAAATAATACAACTAAACCTAACCTTTACATAAAAAAATTTCTCAAAGCCGACCAATATTTAACTATCACCTGTAAACTGCAACAAAATAATATGATAAAAGTGATATCAAAACCATACTATTAAACTTAAATTTTACATACAAAAATTTCTCAAAGACGATCAAGATTCATCTACGAACTGTAAACTACCACAAAATAACAAACTAATAGAGACAGTGGTAGAGCCAGGATTTTCAGCAAGGTTTCACAAGTGAACATACGATCTAACCGAAGGAGGTTCGACATCTACTATATATACATAAAAAATAATTTTAACCATGTATATATAGTATAATTTTTCGTTGAAGGGGGTTCGAATGAACCCCCTAACTTACATGTAGCTCCACCTCTGAATAAAAATATTACGCTAATTCAATTAAACCTAACCTTTACCTAAAAAATAATTTTTGAAGCCGACCCACATTCATCTAGCATCTGTAAATTAAAATAAAATAATAAAATCATAAAGATATCAAAATAATACAATTAAACCTAACCTTTAAACAAAAAATTCTTCAAAACCAACCAACATTTATCTACGACCTATAAACTATACAAGAAAAAGATAATAGTGATCACGAAGCTTCGATTTTGATCCAACTAATGCTTATCTGAGTGAAAATTTTTATCCTAAAGAATGATTTTGAATTCTGATAAAAATAGTGAAGAAGTCGAGGGTTAGAAAATCAAGCATCTACCAATAATTCTTGAGTAAATTCCCTGACTGGTCATTCATGTTTAGGAAATTACCTACAAATATCACTTTTGTTTTATTTAGGACAAGAATATCATCTAACTTTTCTTTTTTCCCTTAAAATATACTTAACACCTCAAAATCTTTCTCTCTCCTACTTGAAATGCCATGTTATTATTTTTTTTAAATTTTTTTTGATAAATGTATAACTTATCAAACTTATTAAACTAAAGTTTTATCCTAATTTTTTTTAAATTACACCTGATATATTAATCATTAAAGATTAATTTAATTATACTAAAAGTTTGGGTTATTTTTGTGGGCACCAAAATTTTATAAAATTGAAATCCGTACGAAATTTGGATTATGTTAAATTCAAAATAGATTAGTCCCAAATAAATATTGTGTATTAATATAATTAGATTAATCATTTAAGTCCAAACATGTATGGATTTAAATAAAGTCCAATCTTTATTAGGCTAGTCCATTAATTTGGGCTACAAATAATGAGCCCCCTTTGCTAAGCCCAAGATATTATCATATTCTAGAGGCCCAAATAAGCGCCACATGTTAAATGACATGGCATGCCAAGTCAAGAGGAGGACCCAATAGGACCATGCCAGATGTTAAAATAATGCAGCCGGCCCAATGAAATCAAAGCCTATAAAAGGTGTCATGTCACTCAAATCTGATTGGTCAAAGGAAGTCCATCTTCATCATGACTCTTCCTTTTTCACAACTATAAATAGGGGTCTCATAATTTAGAAAAGAAACCCCCAGAACTCTAACAAGAAGCAAGAGAAAGCTCGTGGATCAAACACCACAATTTCTCTATAAAGCTCAAGCATTCAAATCAAGTTCATCAAGATTCAAGATCAAGACCACAATATTCAAGAACAAGATCAAAAGCCCTTAAATTCAAGCACAAGTCAAGATCAAATCCCTCAAGTCCATCAAATCAAGTTCAAATTCAAGATCAAGCTTTAAGCCTTGAATTTACATTTGAAAAGGCTAATAGAGGATTCATAGAGATTGTAGCACTCACATGTTGAAATCAATAAATTGATTGTTGCAATATTTTCTTGTCTCGAATTATTTATTTTTTGTCCTCAAAAATTTTACTGTCCAACAAATTCTGGCACGCCCAGTGGGACAATCTCTACCTCTCATCTCTAATTTTCCAACTGCACAGTTCAACAACACTGAAATGACTTCCAAGAAGGTCAACTCTCAAGGATGTTGATTCAAAGTTCTCTAATAAAGTAGAAAGCATCCTTGGGTTACTTTCAGAAGCTTAAGAGCTATCACAAGGAGAAAGGCAGGCTTGCTAGGACAACAAACACATTCAGTGTCATTTGAACCAACTCTAATTTTTAGATCTTTAACCCCAAAAGGAAAGAAGTCCAATGCAAGTGCTTTGGAAGGAGAAATCAGTATGGTGGAATCGCTTAAGAAGACTCTAGCTCTACTTGAGAATTTTGGTTCATACTATGGCACAAAGAGCGATGGTTTTTCAAGCAACTATCATCTCTGACTACACCGCATAAGTTGAGCATTTCAAAGATCAACTTGTGAGATAATCCGTGCTACTCTCTAATATCTCCAGTGATTATGCAATCAATGGTGATTAATGCCTTATCTATGGAGGAGCAGCTAGCGCATATGGAAAAGGCAATTGAGGGCCTGACCAAATATGTTCAGAATTAAAATACTCGAATTAATAAAATAGTGAATAGGGTGGAAGGTCTGATAGACGGAGAATCTAGACATGCACCTAGAAAATCTCCAGAGGTTTATGAGATAGAAAATCTTACGAAACAAACACCATCGACTAAAGAGGTACAAGCTTCTTCTGAAGGAATGATCCGGATTGAGAAATTGAAAGAATTCATTGAAGGAACCCTCAAAGACAAGTATGATGTTGTCACCAAGTCTTACCTTGTGTATGCCACGCCCTACACTGCGAGGATAGATAGCCTCAAAATATCTGTCGGCTATCAACCCCCCAAATTTCATCAATTTGAGGGCAAAAGGAACCCAATACAGCATGTCACACACTTTGTTGAGACATGTAATAATGCTGGAACTTACGGTGACTATCTTGTCAAATAGTTTGTTTGTTCCCTAAAAGGAAACATCTTTGATTGGTATATGGACCTTGAGCCTAACTCCATCGATAGTTGGAAGCAATTGTAACATGAGTTCCTGAATTACTTTTATAGCACAAGACGCACAGTGAGTATGGTAGAGCTTACAAATACTCACAAAGAAAGGATGAACCAGTCATTGACTTCATCAATCGATAAAGAAATGCTAGCCTAAACTACAAAGATAGGCTCAGCGAAGCTTCTGCAATAGAGATGTGCGTCGAGCTTCTCTACATCTTCCAAGGCATTAATCCTAAATCCTTTGAAGAGTTAGCTACCCGTTCTCACGATATGGATTTGAGCATGTCTTCTGCTGGAAATGGAGCAGCGTCTATCCATGACACTCGAAGGGGAAAGGATAAGCAAGAACCCAAAAATAGGGAAAGTTTATCCCCAAAAATGGCAAAAAAGAGTCCATAAATATTGATGTGTATTCTGTGAAGGTCACTACAAAGGTAAGTAAGAAGCAAAGTGTGAAGACGACTTCTGAAGCACGTCCAAACCAGAAAACTTTGAAAGAGATGCAAGAAAAGGAATATCCCTTCCTTGATTCTGATGTTGCTGAGGTTTTCAATGAGCTCCTCACGTATAAGCTCATTGAACTCCCAAAGATGAAGCGACCCAACGAAGCTGGAAGGACCAATGACCCTAATTATTGCAAATATCACAGGCTTGTGAGTCACCCTCTAGAAAAGTGCTTTGTCTTTAAAGACAAAGTCATGCAACTAGAAAATGAGAAGAAAACCTTCTTCGATGATGAGATGGCCAGATCTCATCAAATATCTATTACATTTCGCTCACTTGATCCAGTTCAAATATGCGTCGAAGAGCATAATGATAAACTATTAAAGCCTAATAGGTCTTTTATTGACGAAAGCAATGATGAAGGTTGGACTCTAGTGACCAAGCGCAGATGCAGGAGGACGATTCTATGAAAGGAGTCGTTCGAGCAGCCAACCAGAAGGAGAATGGTGAAGAAACCAAGGAAATAGGAGCTGGTTGAACTAAGGATGATCGTAATAGAGCTTCACCTTAAAATACCATAGTATCCAGTAACGTTGGAAGAATTCCTACTAAGTTGGTTTTGTTCGAAGACTGCTCAAGTCAACCTTGAGACATCTTGTTTTAATACCACCAAAGAGAGGGCAAAGGGTGAGAATCTACCCATAGAAGTTCCTTCGTCTTTCGAAAAGCTTGCTAAAATTCTTGGCGAAGAGGCACATGTATGTGATACAAAAATCACATTTACAAATGATGATCTTCTGTTTGGAGGAGCCCTACACAATAGTCCCTTGTACATGGTAGGGCAAGTACTAGGAAAGAAGATAAATAAAATCTTGATTGATGAAGGATACGGAGTCAACATCTTGCCTATCCACACGATAAAGAAACTTGGCATCGCTACCGACGAACTTGTCGAAAGCTGTATAATGATCCATGGATTTAACCAAAGGGGCCAGAGGGCCATGGTAGCTGTCAAGTTGGGAATTCATATGGATGATTTTCAATCAAATGCATTAATGCATGTGATCGATGCAAAAACTTCATACAATATATTACTTGGTAGGCCTTGGTACTCGAGAACAAAATTATCTCATCCTTTTACTATCAATGCTTGAAGTACCTCAAAGGCGGAGTGGAAAGAAAGATAGTTGTTAATCACAAACCATTCACTGAAGCTGAGTCATACTTTGTTGATGCAAAATTCTACTTAAAGAATTATGTAGTGAATGAGAAAAGGGTTGAAGATGTCATCAAGACCAAATGTGATGATCTTTCATCTAAAAAGGTCGCAGTGACTATTGAAAAGTTTCCACCAAGAAGCCCTTCTTCACTTCAAATAAAAAAAGTATCGCACTATGAAAAAAGACAACTCCTGTTCTTCGATAGGTCCTAAAGGTAAAAATGAGGAAGGTCACCCATCTGATACCCAAAATAGTATGCTAAAGGGGCTAACTTTACCTATCAGGAGGATTGACACAATAAGTCCGTCCTCAAGACTACTTGGAGAGTCTGTGGCTACAAATTTGCCACAAGATATGACACTCCCTATGAAACGTACGAAGGAGGGCATCGACCCAAAAGCATACAAGCTATTTATAAATGCTGGATATAATATTAATGAGCCATCAAGGTTGGGAAAACTTCCATCGAAAGGTACAACCAGGCAAGCACATGAAGTCCTAGGATACACACATCCACCTCTGATTTGCATCTTCATAAGAAGGGTAGTTAGTAACTACATCACTTTAGAAGAAGAGTCTACTCCATCTAATAAAAGGCCTTTTGTCTTTGACCGACTTGGAGAATCAACTACAAGAACTTCTGTGTTTTAAAGGTTGGAACCTCTAAAAAAGAAAAAAAGTAACAAGCATAAGAGAAGTCATCAAATCACGATGATGCACTCTTCACTTAAAATATAGAAGGATTTCCAAAGTTTGATTCCTTTTAGAATGAGGCGAAAGACAGAGCAAGTGGTTTCATGCAATGAGGTGTTATAAGAAAAGGCTCATACTATGGTTTATACCAAGCAATGTAAGGAAGATGAAGAAAGTGTTGGCTTCTCATATCATGTTATGACCCAGAATGAAAAAGATGTCCCATCTCAAATGAAAACTGATAAAGAGATCAAAGATGCTTTCTGGTGCTACCACATATCCATTAACGACAATGATCCTCAAGAGGAGTAAGATGCAGGATATTCTCCGTCGTAACTTGAAGAATGAGTAAAGGCCATAATAGATCCCTTAAAGAAAGTTAATTTTGGAACCGATGAAGACCTAAGACCAATTTACCTGAGTGCATTTCTAGAAGTAGAGGAGAAAATTTCTTATATGGACATACTCAAAGAATATATGGATGTCTTCGGTTGGAGCTATAAGGAAATGACTGGCTTAGATACAAAAGTAGCATTCCATCAGTTGGTGGTCAAGAATGGTGCTCATCCTTTTACGCAAGCTCAAAGGCATTTTAGGCCAGAGTTGGTTCCATTAATTAAAAATAAAGTTAACAAACTCATTGAAGCTGACTTTATTCACGAAGTCAAATATTCCATGTGGATTTCAAGTATTGTTCAAGTACAAAGGAAGAATGGCCAAATTCAAGTTTGTATCGACTTTTGGGATTTCAACAACGCCTGCTCTAAGGATGAATTTTCAATCTCCATACTAGAGTTGATGATTGATGCCACCATTGGTTATAAGGCAATGTCCTTTATGGATGGTTCATCCGGATACAATCAAATCCACATGGCGCCAAAGGATGAAGAACTCACTGCATTTCGCATGCCCAAAGGATGAAGAACTCACTGCATTTCGCATGCCCAAAGGTATTTATTGCTACAAGGTAATGCCTTTTGGTTTGAAGAACATTGGCGCCACTTATCAAAGGGCTATGCAGAACATCTTTGATGGTATGCTCCATAAAAATATTGAATGCTACATGGATGACTAGTGGTGAAGTCAAGAAAGAGAGACGACCACTTGAAAACCTAAGAATGGTATTCGAGTTACTTTAAAGATATCAACTTAGGATGAATCCATTGAAGTGTGCCATTGGAGTTACTTCCAAAAAATTTCTTAGCTTTATTGTGCAACATCAAGGAATTGAAATTAATCAAGCCAAGGTCGATGTAATTTGAAGATGCCCGAGCCTTAAAATATTCATGAGCTAAAAATCCTTCAAGGAAGGCTAGCATATTTAAAGAGGTTCATCTCAAACCTGGCTGGAAAATGTCAACCATTTAGTTGTCTCATAAAGAAGGACACTCCCTTTTAATGGGACCAAGTTTGTAGTAATGCCTTTAAGAGTATCAAATCATACTTAATGAAGCCACCAGTTTTTCCTGCACCCATACCTGGAAATTCGTTGATACTCTACATCACGGCACAAGAGAGGTCAGTTGGAGAACCACTGGCTCAAGAAAATATTAAAGGCAAAGAAAACTCTCTTTACTATCAAAGTAAAATTATGGCACCAAATGAGCTAAACTATTCTCCAATAGAATAGTTATGTTTGGCATTGGCCTTCTCAATTCAAAATATGAAGCAATATTTTCAGGCTCATGTTGTTCGTCTTGTGTCTAGGGTGAATCCCATCAAGTTTGTAATGTCAAAACCAGTCCTTAGTGACTGACTTGCAAGATGGTACTTTCAATTTCAACAGTTTGAGATTGTGTATGTTCCTCAAAAGGCCGTAAAGGGACAAGCATTGGCTAACTTCTTGGTAGATCACCCGATACCTGATGATTGAGAACTGAGCGATGAACTTCCTGATAAAGATACAATGGTTATTGAAGCCACATCCCCGTGAAAGATATACTTTGATGGTGTCGTATATCGAGATAAAGCTGCTGCCGGTGTGGCGTTCGTCACTCCATAAGAAGAGGTGGCCCCATACTCTTTTACCCTAATAAACCATTGCTCTAATAATGTTTCTGAATATCAGGCATTAATACTTGGACTTAAGATGGCAGTTGACATGAAACAACTATGATTACAAGTCTTTAGTGACTCCTAATTGGTGATCAAGCAACTTTTGGGAAGCTATAAAGTCATAAATCCTGAACTACGACCCTATCATGATTATGCACTAAATTTAATCGGGTGGCTTAGAGAAGTAACCCTCCAACATGTGCCAAGGAGAGAAAATAAGCAAGCTGATGCCCTAGCTGCCTTAGCCTCAACCCAGACTCTTCTAAATCAGACGTGAGTTACTATCCGCCAAGAATGGGTAGTACCTCCATCAAATGGGGGTGTAGAAAATAAGGTTGAATACCTCATTGTCATGTCCAAAGCTGTAAAGAAAGATTGGCAACAACCTATCATTGACTATTTATTTATGGGATACTTCCAGAAGATCCAAAGAGAAGGATTAACATTCACCGTCGTGCACCTCGCTTCTTTTACTACAAAGACACACTATATAGAAGATCATTTGAATGAGTACTTTTACGGTGTTTGGGAGAGAAAGAAGCAATTTAAGCTTTGCAAGAAGCACACTTTGGATTTTGTAGATTGCATCAGTCTGGACCAAAGCTCTATTTTCACATTAAAATGATGGGATACTATTGGCTAATGATGGTGAAAGATTGCTTGGAATAAGTTAGAAGATGAAAAGCTTGCCAATTCCATGCAAATTTCATTCAGCAACCTCTAGAGGTACTACACCCAACCGTAGCATCTTTTCCATTCAATGCTTAGGGAATGGATGTTGTTGGTCTACTACCAAAATCTTTTGGTGGACACTTACACATCTTGACCACAACGAATTACTTCTCAAAATGGGTTGAAGTTATTGCCCTCAAAGAAGTAAAGAAGGAGAATGTTGTGAATTTCATCTGAGTGAATATCATCTACCGCTTTGGAATCCCTCAATATATAATAACCAACAACGGCAAGCCATTCGATAATAAGTTGCTGAATAAG
Source organism: Capsicum annuum (assembly GCF_002878395.1). NCBI lineage: Eukaryota > Viridiplantae > Streptophyta > Magnoliopsida > Solanales > Solanaceae > Capsicum > Capsicum annuum. The sequence continues at coordinate 122,298,163 of NC_061114.1, read as the reverse complement.
ATCTGTGATCTCTTTCGGTTCAAGCAGCACAAGTCTTCAATGTACCATGCTGCTTCTAATGGTTTAGCCGAAGAATTTAATAAGATTTTATGCAATCTATTAAAGAAAGTCGTCTCCAATTCCAAGTGAGACTATCATGAATGAATGGAAGAAGCTCTATGGACATATAAAATGACTTACCGCACACCAACGTAAACAACCCCATACTCACTTTCTTTTGGAGTTGAAACAATCTTGCCACTTGAGCGTCAAATACCTTCTTTGAGGCTGGCTATTCAAGAATGTCTCACCAATGAAGAAAATGCTAAGTTGCATCTTGTGGAGTTAGAAACTCTTGATGAGAAGAGGCTAGTGGCTCAACAAAATCTTGAATGTTACCAAGCCCGTCTATCTCATTATTTCAACAAAAAAGTTCGATTAAGGTGCTTCCAAGTTGGAGATCAAGTTCTTGCAGTGATAAGGACCATTATTACTTCTCGAAAGTCTAGGGGGAAATTCACCCCAAAGTAGGATGGACCATGTATCATATAAAAGGCATATTCAAATGGTATTTATAAGCTTGTTGATGCAAATGGCGTGAAAATCGGCCCTATCTACGCCAAGTTCTTGAAGAAGTACTATCCTTAAAGAAAGATGACACTCCTTAAGGCATAAGAATAAACCCCATGTCCACTCCTGGACCGCAAGAGTATAAACTTGTACGGCTAAAAAAAAGAGAAGTCCACTAGGTTGAAAACCTCAAAAGAGGCAGCCTAGGAAAAAGTTAAGATGAAAAAAAACACTCACCCCAGAACTACGTTGTGACTTGATCCTCTTTACTGAGGTACGTAGATGCTTGGAATTTCATTCTGAGTTCAGTTGCATGAGTGTAAAAAAAAATATGTTCCTGTAGTATGTACTATATGGATACCAAGTATGCAAACATTCTAAATAAATTTTAGACTCACTCCAAGTATTGGTGGCTCAATTGGGGGAAAACTCCTATGAAATATGAGTTTCATTCAGATAATATGAAGTCTTTAAAATCTCCAAATTTGGGAGTTGAACCACTCAAAAAACTAAATTTGGGAGTAAAAGTTGACAAAATTTACAAGTCTTCAAATCAAGGCCTCCAAAATTTCCATGCCTTAAGGTAGACAAAATGTGTCCCTTTGCACCTTAAGCTGGCCTCTTACGGGTTTATCCTTAAAAGGGTCTCAAAATTTCCATGCCTTAAGGTGGAAAAAATTTATCCCTTTACACCTTAAGCTGGCGCCTCACAGATTTATCCTTAAAAGGATCTCAAAATTTTCATGCCTTAAGGTG